>NC_056728.1:421549332-421701117 GCF_019279795.1 Protopterus annectens | reverse complement strand
CAGTGGCACACCCTCTGTGGTTGACATGTATCTCGTGTAGGCCACTCCTCGGTGTAGTACCGCTCGCGTTTGCTCCATCCTTACACCGCGCCATTTTTGCGATTCACTATTATCTGCCTCATTTTGCATGGAATTGACTACTAATACATGGTTAGGCGCCGGACACCGCCACCACTCCTTGACAACCATTGCGCTGGGGTTGAAGCTTTACATACATACTATGGTGTGTGGTGGCTGTGCAGCTGATGTGTGTTATACTGCTCTTTTAGGACATTGTCATATTATTTCATTGCTTTGCAACTTCTGTGCACATATCCGGGGTCTGCTGTTCTTTCTACGCACGTGCCATTTATGTCATTTTTACATTTTGTGCATATTTTCTTTGGACATTCTCGGTGCCTTTCCACATTGGCATATTGCACCTGTATGATACCTGACTTTGACAGCCTTCCGTTACTCCTCGGTCATGTTTGGGTAAATGTAAACCGTTTTTTGGTTTTACATTGCCGCGTCTTACGCTACGCCTGCGCCACTTCGTGGATCGCTATTTGCCTTCATTTGCATGGTGCAATACCGCACACAGTGTGTTTTGCATACCTACGCCGGGGGCGGAGACGGTCCGGCGCACGCCGGTAGTGCACGTGGAATTCATTCATACCTGAATCGCTCAGCAGCCATATTTGGCGTTATAACGCCGACGCTATGCTGGCGCCTGGCGCAAGGTTCATGAATCCCGGGGATAGACTAAAAATGTTGTAAAGATTATCTAGCCACAAAATCAAAAACATATAAAACCTATGTATCTACATGTAGCCAAGATTGATCTAATGCTGACATATTGATTGAGCCCTGGTTCAATATGGGCTCTCAGCCTAAAAATCCAATTTAATTCAATGGATTCAAGATGGTTCAACCTGTCGCCCCCTCGTCTACTAGATCTAACTATTTGTAAAATTCTGAACTCAAATCCATGTTCAGGATGAGTAATAGCATGCTTGGCCAATGCATTCATAGAAATTGCTTTCCTTATGTCATAGATGTGACCATATACTCTATCTTTCAACTTTCTCGAAGTCATACCTTCATAAAACGCTGAGCATTTTATGCAGGTAGCTAAATAAATCAAATTAGAACTATTGCATGAAGCATAAAACCTAGGTGAGAAAAAATAATCCATATTAGGATGTTTGAAGTTTTATTTTTTAGTAACATATCTGCACATATTACATCTGGTACAAGGATATGTACCTTTATTTAGGTTCCTAGTGTCTTTGTTTAGGCCTCCATCATATCTATCTATACATAATAGCCTTTTCAGATTTTTGCTATTTCTATAACTAAATCTGGGTGTATTCCCTAATAAGTTTGACATCCGTTGGTCAACCATTAAAACATTCCAATTTCTTTTAATAATATCTGTGATGCTTCTATTATCATTGGTATATCTAATTGTGATAGGTAAGCGGTCTCGTTGGGATGCAAATTGATTACAATCCAGAAGGTAGCAGCATGACATGTAGATGGAATGAGGTTTTACCGTCACAGACTAACCCATTATTAAGCATGGAATTACATCACCCATTTTCACCAGTTGCCGCAGGAACAACAGATAATGTTCATGAATTTAACAACAGAGTGAGAGACCTGGAGAATGATCTATACAAACTACAGAGACTGACTTGGCGACAGAAGCATCTGGAAGCTTGTCTCCACTTCCATATATTTCCTAGAGGGATGCACGTCCTCTGCATGCCCACATATGGAGACAGTCAGCCTGATTTGTTAAAAAAGTGGCAACAGTTGAATTTAGACTTAAGCTATCAATATATGAAACTTATAATAGAGCATTTTTCCCCTACTGAGACTGAATTGCTCAAAAAAGTAGAAGCCTTGAATTCTGATATACGGCTTCAATACAAAGGGGAGTTTTTTGATAGAAGACTGGACAGTATGTAGTCACAAATCATGACTTATAGTGATAAGTTACGACAAATTAAACACAAAAAGTTACAGATAGACTATAAAGACTTTACTACCGGACAAGTCTTCGTTTGGCCAAGACATAGCCATACAAGTGATACTCACAGCTTTGAACGAGATCACTTGAATATGTCTAATACTAATGAACAACATAGTAATGACTCTGTCCCTTTAAGAAATGAGGGAATAGAAATTATTGCCAACAGTGGCGATATTGGATTAGCTGTGATGTCATCAAATAGGAGTGGTGTAAGTACAATCACCCAGGTTGCAGATACACCACCACCTAATCAGCAAGCCCTACTGAATACATCTTTACATTACAACAACAATGGGGCGAGACCAAAAACAATTAATGGGGCACTTGACCATTTTTTACCGTTTCCAATGAAATTCAGGGGGGCTTCACAAATGCGTTCCACCAGTCGGGGCCGAAGGAAAAGGAAGTTCTCGGGAGAGAATGTCAAGGTAAGACGGAGAAGCAGGAACTAAACAAACTGGTTTTTAATTTATCAGGTTATGAGCCAAGTGAATCGGACATAACTTTATTAAACAGAGGTCTCTCTTTTATACCTTCGCAAGGTAGCGACCTCACGGAGTTATTAATTGACTTACGGATGTTCGGTAGATTGGTTTCTATAAAGCTAATGTTTTCTGATAACAAAGCAACAGACAACAGCAATTGTGACTTTGTTTATAGACGCAAAAGCACTTTTATTCCTATTATGCCTACAAATGTTGAATGTTTTATACAACTATGTGAAAGGGATTTATAAGCTTATTTTTCAAATAGAACTAAGAAATGTCAGTATTTTAATCTAAGTATACAGGAGAAGCAATCTTTGAATAATCTTATACATAATACCAACCTAATGATAAAACCAGCTGACAAAGGGGGAGGGGTGGTATTATTGGATACGCATCAATACCAACTCCTAATGTTAGAATTATCGAATGTTAGTGATACTTATACTAAGATTGAGAAAGTTGATGTTGACAGAATCATTAAGAGAGTTCAGGATGAACTGTATGACCTCCTCATGTGCAGACAGATATCCTATGAGCTTTATCATTATTTTTATGCAGAATATCCAGTCATTCCTTATATAAAAGGTCTTCCTAAGATACACAAAGGAGTTATTCCTCCTCCATTACGACCGATAGTAGTGGGACAGGGTTGGCTGACTGAAAATATATCCCGTTACTTGGAGAGTAATTTAGGTCCGATAGTCAGAAGCATACCAACCATTCTTATAGATACATATCAGCTATTGAATTATTTAGATCAGTTAACAACACAATCAGGACCTCTTCCATCAGTGATATTAGCTACATTGGATGTGAAAAATTTGTTTACTGCCATCCCTAATGATTATGGGTTGGAGGCATTAAGAGAACTGTTACATATTACGGAGAGATATACCAATGACAAACAAATCCTCATTTGTATTTTGATGGATTTAGTGCTTAATAATAATGTATTCATGTTCCAGGACATGTTATATTTGCAAGCATGGGGTGTCGCTATGGGCACCCCATGTGCGAACTCTTATGCCAATTTAATTATGTATCATTGGGAGGAAGAATATGTGTTTAATACTACATTTTTTCAGCATGTCTTATTATATCGTCGTTTTGTGGATGATATACTAATAATTTGGGATGAAGACATGAGTTTGTTACATGATTTTGTTGTTTATTTGGGAACCACTACTACTTTCCTGAAATTTACTATGGAAACTTCTTTACAGGAGATACATTTTTTAGATATGACCATTTTTAAAGATGGGACAGGAAGTTTGTCTACTTCTCTATATAGAAAGACATGCTGGAGAAATGCTTTGTTGCACTTTGATAGTATCCATCCATGTTTCACATTTCCCAATATTGTGAAGAGTCAATACTACAGAATCAACAATATTTGTAAGGACCTGACTGAAAGGTCTACACAACTTAAATTTTTAGATGAACTTCTATTTGAAAGGGGTTATACACAGGAAGTTATTGATGGCATAAGGAAAAACACAGGTAACATTTCTGAGGATAGTAATCACAGTGATACCAAACTTCATAAGAACAGCAGTATTTGGCATGTCCACAGAAATCAAAGGCAATTTGCGTCCCAACGAGACTGCTTACCCATCACAATTAGATATACCAATGATAATAGAAGCATCACAGATATTATTAAAAGAAATTGGAATGTTTTAATGGTTGACCAACGAATGTCAAACTTATTAGGGAATACACCCAGATTTAGTTATAGAAATAGCAAAAATCTGAAAAGGCTATTATGTATAGATAGATATGATGGAGGCCTAAACAAAGACACTAGGAACCTAAATAATGGTACATATCCTTGTACCGGATGTAATATGTGCAGATATGTTACTAAAAAACAAGACTTCAAACATCCTAATATGGATTATTTTTTCTCACCTAGGTTTTATGCTTCATGCAATAGTTCTAATTTGATTTATTTAGCTACCTGCATAAAATGCTCAGCATTTATGTAGGTATGACTTCAAGAAAGTTGAAAGATAGGGTATATGGTCACATCTATGACATAAGGAAAGCAATTTCTACGAATGCATTGGCCAAGCATGTTATTACTCATCCTGAACATGGATTTGAGTTCAGAGTTTTACAAATAGTTAGATCTAGTAGACGAGAGAGCGAGAGGTTGAACCATCTTGAATCCATTGAATTAAATTGGATTTTTAGGCTGAGAGCCCATATTGAACCAGGGTTCAATCAATATGTCAGCATTAGATCGATCTTGGCTACACGTAGATAGATAGGTTTTATATGTTTTTGATTTTGTGGCTAGATAATCTTTACAACATTTTTAGTCTATGTTTATTTCAACAATTTTTATATATATATATCGTTCCAGTAGTCAGTTTTTGTATAGTTTTTTACATAGTTTTTTTGTATAGTTTTAGATATATTTAAATAAGTTTTTTCAGATGAAACTATGAATGATTTATGCAGCATTTGCGATGAAATAGTGATTTAAGCAATGCCATAATTGTTAACTGGTTGTTTAATTAATTCTTTCAATTAATTATCATAGCAACTAATTTATTATTGATTGATTATGTGGTTATATATATATTGCTGCAGAAATGCTTGTAGTTAAACCTGTTGAAGCGTGTATTACAACACGTGAAAGCGCTTGTTATCTTTACAACGTTATATTAAAGAATTTTATCCTTCGTGGTGGTCCTGTTCCATTGCTTTTTCAGATTCAAATTGGCTTCTTTTTTGTGGAAACGGACCTTTGGTGGGTAGTATTTTTCCTGTTTTTTCGGACTATACTGGAAGAATGCAAAGTTCCTGTAATCACAGCTGCACAGATAAAAACCACACTCTCCAAAGCCAAGAACACAGCATCCATAGGACCAGACAACATCCCAGGCTGCGTTCAACATGAACGACAGAATGAACTGACACCCCACCTAAGTACCATGTTCAATCATAGCCTCACCTCAGGCTTTGTGCCCGCTGAATGGTGCACAGCGACGGTTATCCCACTCCACAAGGGGAGAGCCACCACGGACACCAGGAACTACCGCCCCATTAGCCTGACAAGCCTGGTCTGCAAGGCCATGGAACATATCATCATGGAACTTATAAACAAAGACATTGGTAATCTCCAAACTCTGAACCCCACCCAGTTGGGGATTGTAAAAGACAGATCATGTCTCTTAAACCTGATGATTTCTTTGAAGCAGTCACCAAAGCCGTAGACGAGGATAAGGTGGTTCACACAGTCTATCTAGATCTTGCCAAGGCTTTCAACACCATCCCCCACTCTGGAATTATAGATATACTCACTAAACTAGGTATAAATCCCTATGTCACAAGACTGGTTGCCAACTGGCTCACTGACAGAACCCACACTGTGAATGTAGCAGACTCCAAATCTGACTTCAGACCAGTGACAAGTGGAGTACCACAGGGTTCAGTCCTGGGTCCTCTCCTGTTTGGTATTTACTTCTCTGAAGTACAGGCTAACACAGAAGGTCTTTGGCTAATGAAGTTCACAGATGACTGCAAGCTAGGAGCCATAATCAAAACTCCTAACAATGTGGACATCCTACAAAAGGGCCTCACTGAGACAGATGCCTGGTGTCAAAGCCATGGCCTCAAGCTCAATGCCAAAAAGTGCATTGTCATCCCCTTTGGTAAAAACTCTGTATCCATGAACTACAACATAGGCGGTAGTATACTTAACACCGAAAGTGTGATAAGAGACCTTACGATACAGGTGGACAGTAGTCTCTCCTTTGATAATCACATCGCCACAGTAGTCAGGAAATCTTTCTACGTGACACACCTAATCACAAAAGGTTTCTCATCCAGAAAAAAAGTGGTCAATGTTCCACTCTACTCATCACTCATTAGACCCATTATAAAGTACAATGCCGCTTTTGGTATGTACCTCACAAGACATCTACAACAACTGGAAAGGCCGCAGAAATACCTCACAAAGAGGATTACTGGCCTCAAACAGATGCCCTACTCAAACTGTCTCAAAAAACTCCAGCTTTACTCCGTTGCATGTCGCCTACTCACAGGTGATCTCTGCCTAACATACAAAGCTATGTCAAACCCAGAGCTGTTGGACATGCTCTACTTAAAGAAATCCCAATCCGTCTGAGCTACATGCTCTAGGGACCTAAACCCTGTCACCACAATAAACAGAACATGCTAGAGGGATAGATTCCTGTCCCAGAGACTTCCCATACTCTGGAATAAACTACCTATATCAAACAAAGCTCATTAGTACTCTTCGAGAAAAATCTTGATGATTGGATGGGAAATAGGAAATTCACTCCGGGGATCACTTCTGTGGCTCTGCTCGACAGTGGCACAGGAAAATAATTTTCTTGGGTGGCAAAAGCCAGGGTACCTTTTTGGCAGGGCTTGTATAGGCCCTAGGGCCGATAGCTTAGTACCTACCTATGAACCTAAATGGAGTGTTCTTTGTAAGACCACAGGCAAGTAGAATATTTATCTAGTTTCAGTCACTGAAGCACTATAATTATTATGTGTGATATTAGAATTAAATTTCTTTCAAATTTACCAGTGAATGAAGAGCAAATTGCAAGGCTACTGAAATCCCTTTGTTGACGGAGCAGCATCTCCTCACAGGAAAAGGCTCCCCAGTTCAATTCTCGGCTGGGGTGCCTTCTGTGCAGAGTCTGCATGTCCTCCCTGTCTATGCGTAGGTTTCCTCCGGGTGCTCTGGTTTCCTCCCACCTTCCAAAGACATGCAGCAGGTTGATTGGACACTCTAAATTGGCCCTAGGTGTGAGTGTGTGGTATGGATGAACTACAACGGCAGGGCTAGCCACCCAGTGATGTAAACCCTGGTTCTAGATGTTTGTCACTGTTGAAGTGACACCATGACCCCATGTGCAAAAATGGGAAGAAGGGGGTTGAAGATGGATGGATATATTTGCTGATAATCAGCTTCTACATATAATGGAAGACCCTCTCTGAGTAATTTTTTGTCCACCCTTGTTTTCTGGCATCTTTTTTCCCCACTTCTGCGGGCACCGGGGTCTAAGGTATTCTGTCTCAGAGTTGTCCAGTGGGCAAGAGGATCAAGGGGTCTAAGAGGCTGGGAACAACAGAGTGCAAGGGTGGGGCTTATTAATTATTTTGCTCATCCAATATCCCCTCGTGCACCACGCATATAATTTGCTATAATACTGACATACTGCTCGACATAAAGTCAGAGGACTTATTGCAATACACCAGAAACTATCCTTTGGTCTTTAATAGAGAACAGACGTATGTTGACTCCACCATAAACTGCTCTGTGAGGTATCACAGATAACCTAAAATGAGTCATCCAATCCTCTGAATGGCCTCTAGCTGCTAGTCAAGCTCAGATCCCAGACCTCCCTGATGGTGACTCTTGGCTGTGCACCAGTGGGCTGATGTATAGCTCTGCATTGTTATGTATATTACACAACACAATTAGTATTAATACTTTAAGTTACAAACAGAAACTGATGGTTTTCAAATAATAAATCTACTGATCCATCAGAAATCTAGCTACCAAACTTGTAGTCATATAACCAATTACATAAAGTAAAACATGTAGGTTTAATGTAGCAAGGATTCACTTCACTTCACTTCTTACACTAAAGAGTTATACAGAAACTGCAAAAATGAAAGAATCATAGCAATTTATGGCCTCAGACACTTAGTAAAATTAACTTGTTTTGAAAATAAGAAGTTATGTACTCACCATAACGTTCTGTTTGTTGTCCATCTCACCTGTATTCTTGCTGGTTGGGTTCGGAGCCATTCTCGGCTCCGACTCATCCAAATACTAAAGCTCGAGAGCTTCCACTGGCTCGAGGCTAACCCACTATCCCATGATGCTCTGGGCCAAATCCCCAGATCTTGTTTGCAAGCGAAAGGCAATCACAGAAATTTTTGTAGATGTATATACAAAAACATATACACATAAAAAAATATATAGAGAGATAGATAGATATAAATACCTTATAAGGACAGGAACAGAGGCTACAAACCATCAAATAACTATGTGCATAGTATATAGTTATCCACCAGCTCCTCCAGGAATATAGGATGGGGGAAGGAGTGTGGGACGCAAGAATATAGGCAAGATATACAGCAAACACAGAACGTTATAGTGAGTACATACCTTCTTAATGTTATGTTGCCCTATCTCGCCATAATTCTTGCTGGTTGGGACAGCGGCCTAAGCACCTTTATCCTAGGGTGGCAAAAAGACTCTTTAATATAGTGGATCCAAAGGAGGATCTGTTCTGGGAGGCCACATCTACTTTGTAATGACTGCTAAAGGTATGAGGTCTCACCAATGCGGCTGCACAGATAGAATCAATAGGAAGTCTAGCTTGAAAGGCAGAGGATGTTGAGACTGCCCTAGTGGAATGTTCTCTTACCTTTCCTGGTAGATGCTTACCCTGCTTATTGTAGCAAAATGAAATGCAATCAGTAAGCCACTTAGATAAGGTTACCTTGGAAACTGATAATCCTTTCTTTTTGTCTGAAAAAGACACAAAAAGCTGGTTGGATTTCCTGAAATCTTTTGTTCTGTGCAGATAAAATCGTAATTGTCTATGAACATCCAGCTGGTGCAACTTATATTCTGCTTTGTCGCTATAGTTCAAAAAAAAGACTGGCAATTCAATAAAGAGGTTCAAATTATTCTCTGAACAGACTTTGAGAAGGAACAAGGGATTAGTTCTCAAGGAGACCCTATCCTTGTGAAAAATTATATACAGAAGATGAGTAGAGAGAGAGCTTGTAACTCAGATACTCTTCTGGCAGAGGTTATGGCTACTAAAAAGAAAGTTTTCCATGACAAAAACTTCAAATCACAAGATGATGCAGGCTCAAATGGCGGTAAGATCAGCAAAGTTAGCACGAGATTTAGATCCCAAGGGACTGGGGGTTCCCTGATTGGGGGTCTGAGTAAGAACGTACCGTTAAGGAAGGCCTTGCATAACCTATGAGACATAATAGGGACTCCCATTTTTCCAGTATGGAAATTAGAAATGGCTGCCAGTTGAACCCTAATGGTAACTGCAGCAGCTCCTTCTTCAAAGAGTTCAGTAAGAAAGTCTAAAATTGTAGATATGGAAGCTGTAAAAGGCTCTATGTTCTGTTTCGCAGCCCAACATGAATTTTTTTTCCACTTACTGGAGTATAATTTCCTTGTGGATGGTTTATGGGAAGAAATGAGAATATGACTCATTGCAGGGGAAAAGGGGTAACACCTGGCTATGCGTGGAATTGGAGCAGCCATGCTGTCAACTTGAGGGTTTGGACAGATGGATGGAACTCCCCCAAAGAATGGGACAGGAGGTCTGGAATTGGATCCAGAATCCAAGGTTCCTCCAGCAGATGGGTCAAGAGAAAGGGGAACCAAACTTGATGAGGCCAGTAAGGAGCAATGAGGATCATAGTGCTTTTCAATAGTCTGGCTTTCTGAATGACTTTGGGGATTAGAGGAAAGGGGGAAAGGCACAGAGTAGTCCTGGGGGCCAGTCGTGACCAATGCATCCCTTGGTGACTTCCCAGGAGGGGGAATGAGGGCAAAGTAGTTGATGCATTTGGTATTCATGGATGTGGCAAATAGGTTGCAGCAAGGCTGGCCCCATTTCTGGAAGATCACTTACGCAATCTCTGGTTTCAGGGACCACTCGTGAGGCATCAGAATTGCTCTGCTGAGCTTGTCTGCTATCACGTTGGATTTTCCTGGGATGTGCACTGCTATCAAAAAACATTGAGAAGTGATCGCCCATTGCCAAACTTGTTGTGCCTCCCGACATAGTGGGTAAGATTTGGTTCCTCCCTGTTTGTTTATATACCACACTACTGACATGTTGTCTGTTTAAATTGCAACCATCCCATGGGAAGAGAGTCCTGAAATGCTTGCAACGCATAAAGCACTGCTCTCATCTCCAGAATGTTTATATGCAAGTGGCTTTTGTGATTTTGCCATAGTCCTTGGACTGTCATTCCCAGATAATGCCCCCCCCCCCGATCTGGGAAGCGTCCGTGGTCAGTACTGCATTCGGTTGAGGAAAAACAAAGGGACGGCCCTGATACACCAAAGAAGGTCTTTTTAGCATGACTCCATAATGGTAATCTGGTGTGACACAGGAAGATCCTGCATTGACCACTGAGCTAAGAGCAACCATTGTAGAACTCTCATCTGTAGACGTCCTAGCAGAACTAGGAGGATAGTTGCTGCCATGGTACCCAAAACTTGTAACATAACTCTGGCTTGAACTTTTCTCTTTGCCATCAAAATCCTGATTTGCCAGTGAAGGGATTGAATTCTGTCTGGGGTAAGTCTTGGTGTCATGGTTTTTGAATCCAGATCTGCGCCTAAGAAGGTAAAATGCTGAGACAGTGACAAGGCAGATTTTTTTAAGTTTACTGTGATGCCTAGTCTGGCGCAAAGTGACAGTGTTTCATCCCTCGTTTGAAGTAGTAAATGCCTGGTGGTGGCGGTGAGAAGCCAGTCGTCTAGATATGGAAACATTCAGAATCCCTGACGTCTCAAGTGAGCCGTGACCACTGCCATGCATTTGGCGAACACTCTGGGGGCTGTAGTGAGACCAAAGGGCAGGGTTCGAAATTGGTAATGACTGGCTCCCAGCCAAAAGTGTAAGTGTCTCCTGGATCACCTGTCCATCTTTATGTGGTAGTATGCATCCTGGAGATCTACTGAGCACATCCAATTGTCTTTCCCAATAAACGGGAAGATTGACTGCAGAGTTACCATCCAGAACTTTGATTTCTTCACTGATTTGTTTAGTTTGCTGAGATCTAGAATGGATCTAGAGTCCCCTGTCTTTTTTGGAACTAAAAAGAACCCTGAGTAAGTCCGAGATCCTATCTGGTCTGCGGGGACCTCTTGGATGACTCTTTTTTTCTAGCAACGAGATTATCTCTTGTGTTGCCTGGTCCTTTTGGCTGGGTGGGACATCCGGTAAGGACCGATCTTTTGGTGGGGGGGGGGGGTAGAAAGGGTATGTAGTAACCTCTGGGTATTATTGTTTGTACCCATTTGTCTCAGGAAATTTCTTGCTAGGCGTTTGGTTACAGTGACAATCAACCCCTGACTGCCTCTAGAGAAAATCAGATGGGCCTCCTTTCAGGAGCACTGGAAGGGCCCATCAGAGAACGTATCTCTGTCACCCTGGTTTTGCGGACCCCCTCTGCCATGAGGTTGGTGTCTTCCATTATAACTTTCCCCTCTGCCCCTGAGGGAAGAGTCACCATGTGCATCAGAAAAACCTTTTTGGGACTTGTGGAACCACATTTTTCTGCCCTTTTGACCTTTGGGATAAGGTCTAGATGGGGCCAAAAAATGGACTCCCATGGCAAATAAAGTTTTCCTGTCCTGCTCGCACCTGGTTAAAGTATCTTTCACCTTTGGTTCAAAGAGGGATGAACCATCAAAGGGGACATTGGTGAAGAAAGATCTAAAGGGTTCAACAAAATTGCAAATGCACATCCAGGAATGTCTCCTGAAGGAAATTCCTGTTGCTGCAGCCCTACTCGCTCCATCGGCTATGTAAGAAATCAGTCTCATGGAGGAGTTTGCAATGGAAGTGAGAGTGGAGAGCTGCAAAAACACTTTATCTGCTGACCCCGAAGCTGCTGTACCCTGAAGGGAAATCGCCTAGCTTCTGTAGGAGATCCTTTTGAAGTCTCGTAAAATGGGCAAGGTAGTTTAGCGACCATAGGGTAAAGGCTGATGAAGAGAAGGTATGCTTTCCATATCTGTCCATAATCCTAGACTCTTTGTTAGGAGGATGAACAGATGAAGAGGTCTCCGAGAGTTCCTTCTTGGGGCCCGCCACCACTACCATGGCATCTACAGGGATAACCTTTGTTAAAAATTCTTTATCTGAGGGAGCGGTAATAAACTTACTGGGTCTCCTCTGAACAGGCTCCACTGTATCAGGCGATGTCCAGGCCTTACAGGATATGACTCCTAGCAGTTTGTCATAATGGGGAGTCACCCAGGAGGTGGAAGGGCAAGACCGAAAAGCCTCCAGGTATACTGATTAGTCTTCCAAAGGTTTGATGGGCTGACAGTCACCCCTCTGCTTCAGGATTTCCAGGAAGTCAACAAAGGATACATCCTCAAAGGGGGACATTGGGGATCCTTCAGACTTATCCAAGTCAGTATCAGAGGTGACAGAAAATAAGAAAAAACGCCACAAATATGAAGAAAAATACTCTTTTAATGAGCGCTTTCATCAGTAGATACACTTGACTTCATCAGATTACATAAAACATTGACATCACTTCCTTTTAAAAGCCAGGCACCACCACATGACCACAATTAATTTCCTCTACAGGATTCAAATTGAATTGCAACACTGTTTCTCAAGCTGTATTGCCTCTACAGGATTCAGGTTGTATTACAACACTGTGTTTTAAAACTAAACATTGAAATACATGTAAAACTTGATTAAGAAATAATAATAAAAAAATTGCAAGACAAAACAGACTACAATAGTGTTTGTTCTTCACAGTAACCCATATGTATAAATAAAGTACAGTTGTGTACCTACCATAAATGTAGATGTTCGAGTGTATTTACTGTTGCAGTCATTATACTAGGGTTATCCTGCTGGCAGGCGACCCGCAGTCGGCCCGAGTTCCAAAGTCTTGGTCCGGCGTCGGTTGCTGTCACCTCTTCCCTGATGTCAGTGCGCCAGGCATATAAAAGTTGCAACCGACACCATTTTCTTCAGTTTTTCTTGCCCCAGATGTCAGGTGCCCCCAGATAGGAAGGCTGGAAAGATAAAATTATGCCAAAAAACATGCCTATATTACTATAAACATTTCCTTCATCTACAAGCAAATACACCACATAGGTAGTATAGAGATGAGAAGTACAGAGAATTCCCAGCAATGGAAAAAGGGGGATGGTGGGTGGGTAACCTGGACTGCAACAGTGAATACACTCGAACATCTTCATTTATGGTAGGTACACAATTGTACTATGCTCATCGTGTTTCACTGTTGCAGTCATTACACTTGGGCAGAATCCCAAAGCTGAGGTTGGGTGGCTGGGTCTAAACTGGATTTGGAGAGGCTACCAAGCCCTGCAGAACTGCAGTGGCAAAGCCCGCTCTGGATTTAGAGTAGAGAGGCAAGTGGTAGTGCTTGGTGAAAGTGTGCACTGAGCTCCAGGTTGCAGCTTCTAAAATGTCTTTGGTTGGCACTCCTCTGAGGTAAGCTGCTGAAGTGGCTGCTGCTCTGGTAGAATGAGGCCTAATGCCCTTAGGCACTGATCTGCCATGTTGTGCATAACAGAAGCAGATGCAGTGTCCTATCCATTTTGAGATTGTCTGCTTTGTAATGGGCTTTCCTTGTGATCCTGCAGCATATGCTACAAACAGCTGCTCAGTTTTTCTGAAAGCTTTTGTTTTGTCCAAGTAGAATCGTAGCTGTCTGTGTATATCCAAAGCATGCAGAAGTATCTCCCCTTTATTCTGGGGATTTGGGTAAAAAGTAGGTAAATGAATGGTTTGGTTTAAGGTCACATTGGAGACCACTTTTGGCATGAATGTTGGGTTTGTCCTAAGAGAAATGCTGCCCTGATGAAAAATGAGGAAAGGTTCCACAGACATTAATGCCTGTAACTCTGAGACTCTTCTTGCTGAAGTTATTGCTAGGAGCACAGCAGTTTTCCATGACAAGAATTTTAGATCAGCTGTGCTGGCTGGTTCAAAAGGAGGCAGTGTGAGTTTTTCCTAAAGCAAAATTGAGGTCCCAAGTAGGTACTGGTGCTCTCCTTGGGGGTCTTATATTTTTTGCCCCTCTGAGGTACTGTCGTAGTAGAGGATGTGAAAAAATAGGAGGTTCCATATTGTAATGAGCTAAAATGGCAGAGGCATGGATTTTAATAGATGAGAAAGATAAGCCTTTGTCCAGCATCTCAGTTAGGTATTGTAAAATCTGAGGTATATTAGGAACAATTGGTTCGAGCCCTTGTGCCTGGTTCCAAGCATAGAATCTCTTCCATTTTTCTGCATAAGATTTCCTAGTGCTGGGCCTCCTGGCTACTAAAATGACATCCATAACAGCTTTAGAGAGAGGTGCAGTCTGAGTGGCTACATTATCTGTCATGCTGCCAGGTTTAAGGTTCTGAGTTGACTGTGCAGAATCTGATTGTTTTGTTGTGTCAGAAGATGAGGAATTTGAGGTAGAAGCCAAGCTGGGCCTCGAGACAAACTCTTTAGGATTGGGTACCAGTGCTGGCATGGCCAGTCTGGGGTAATCAGAATCATTTTTGGCCTTTCTTGTCTGACATTTAGTAGCACCTTGGTAAGAAGAGGCATCGGAGGGAAGGCATAGACTGTCAGGCCTTTCCAGCTGAATGATAGGGCATCCACTTTCCATGCTTGAGAGTGATAAGTTCTTGTGCAAAATTTCTGTATTTGGTAATTGTGAGGGGAGGCAAAAAGATCTATGTCTGGGCGTCCCCATTTCCTTGTTATCATGCTGAACACTTGTGCATTTAGCTTCCATTCGTGAGGATCCATGAGATTTCTGATTAGTTCGTCTGTCAGTGTATTTTTTGTTCCTGGCAGGAATTGTGCCTGCAGATGTACTTGATAGGTCAGTGCTGTGTTCTACAAAGTCATGGCTTGTCTGCAAAGGGGGTAGGAATGTGTGCCCCCCTGCTTGTTTATGTACCACATAACTGTGGTATTGCCCATCTTTATTAATAGTTGTCCTGGATGTATTAGGTCCTTGAAAGCTGTCAGTGCATTCTGTACAGCTAGCATCTATTTTTGATTGATGTGAAGATGCATTTGTTCCTTGGGCCACATGCCCTGAATACATTTTCCTGCCATATGTGCCCCCCAGGCATAATCCGATGCATCCATTGTTATTGTCTGCCTGGCAGTGGGTAAGGTGAAAGGCTGTCCCTTGTTGTGGTGACAGGCCTGGGACCACCATCGAAACTCCTGTTGTAGGCAGGGAATTAAAGTTATGATTGTCTCCAGGCTGTGACAATGCCGAGTCCAAACACTTTTTAGATACCACTGTAGTTTCCTCATATGCAGTTTTGCATATGGAATTAGTAGAATGCAGGATGCTATGAAGCCCAGGGCCTGCAGAATTTTTCTTGCAGGGAGCTGGGTTTTTGTTGCCATCATTTGAAAGTAATGAGTCAGTTGCGTTTGTTTGTCTGGCATGAGATAAGCCATCTGGGCAGTTGTATTTAAGCTTGCACCCAGGAATATTATCTCTTGAGAGGGCACTAGTTTTGATTTATTTTTGTTTACTGTGTACCCTAGGCAAATTAGCAATCTTTTTACGAACGCCAGATGCTTTAGAAGAATGTCCTTGCTCTCTGCTTGAATAAGGCAGTCATCCAAGTAGGGATATATTTGAATTCCTTTTTGTCTGCAAAATGCAATTACTGGTGCCAGGCATTTTTTGAAGACCCTGGGTGCAGTAGATAAGCCAAAGGGCAGTGCAGAGAATTGGTAATGCATTGAGCCTGCTATGAATCTGAGGTATCTTCTGCAAGATTGTCTGATTGGAACATGCAGGTATGCCTCCTTGAGGTCCAAAGTAACTAGCCAATCCTTCTTGCCTAGCATGGGCAGAAGTTGCTGTAGTGTTAACATTTTGAATTTTGGAACATCCAGGAAAGTATTTAGGATTGACAAGTCCAGTATTGGTCTCCAGGCTTTGTCCTTTCTGGGTACTAAGAAAAGTCTTGAGCAAAATCATTGTCCCTGTTCTTGCTGTGGAACTTTTTGAATAGCTCCCATGTCCATAAGAGCAGCAATCTGATTTTATGCCTCTGCCCATTGGTTTTGTGGCAGGTCTGGCATACCTTTTGGTTTTGGAAGCATGTGGAAGTGGAACCTGTAACCCTGAGAAACAATATTCAGTACCCATTGGTCCTGAGTGATCATGTGCCAATTTTTTGAGAAAAGTGCTAGCTTTCCCCCTAGGAGTGCTGTCAAAAGGTAAGTGCGTGGCATTTGTAGAGGGAAGTCATTGGGACTGTTTCCTATAAGGTTGTGATTTGTCTTCCCCTCCTTTGGGGGCTGAAGCACCCCATTGTTTAGGTCTGTAGGAGCCTTGGGGCTGAGATCTGCCTCTTGGGTGTCTGTATCTGCCTCTTTGTGGCCTATCTGACACTGGAAAAGACCAATTTTTTGAAGGCCAGTTTCTGCTAAATCTAGGTGGTTAAACCTGTAAGAAATCTTTCACTGTTTGCATTAACTTTGCTTTATCCACCATTTTCTTTAACAGCTCTTCTGCCTTAACATCAAACAAAGTATCATGCTGTAATGGACCATCCAATAATTTTACTTTAACATGGTTAGGTAAACTTTGTTCTTTCAACCAAGCATGCCTTCGAATAACAGAGCCTGTAACCGCGGCTCTACAAGAAGCCTCTAATGAATCAAAACCACCTTGCAAAGTATGCTTTCCCACTTGTTCAACTGCATACAATAAATCCTGAATTTCCTTACTGTCAGGACTTTCTGTATTTGAAACCATTTTCTGTTTTAACAATGACATGAGGTACTGTTGATATTTAAGCATGTGAAACTGGCAGTTTAAAGCTTTTACAGCTAAAGTAGTAGAAGTGTAAACTTTTTCCCCCCATCTGTCCAGAGCTCTGGAATCCCTATCCGAGGGGACAGGATTTTTAGCAGTGGAAGCCTTACCCCCTTTAGGACCCTGAGAAATTGTTTTTGGGTCTGCAGCGGGATTTTTGTAAAGAAATTTATGAGAGTCAGGGACCCTGTAGTACCTGTCTGGCTTGACTGGTGCAGGAGGTAAAGAATCAGGAGACAGACTGGATTCAGAAAAAACATCATCAACAATATCAAGCACAGGGGGGATAGCCAGGGGCCTGTGCTGAGGCAATAAAAGGAAGTCTCTGAGCCTTTTCTTGGATTCTGAATAATCCTGGCTCTTCTAATGGAAATGCTCCCTTATGGTGTGCAGCGTTTCCCCAAAAGAATAATCCCCAGGCGGAGAGGCTGAAGGTATGGACTCTTCTGCATCAGAGTCCTCATAGGGAGGGAGAGAATATCCCTGATCAGAAGAGGAATCAGAGGAAATGGAAACCTGGTCAGAGGAGTCATAGTCAGTGTCTTGCCTAGGCCTTTTGTCAGGAGGGGGATGGGAACCTCTGATTAAAGTAATTAGGTCTTCGGCCATTTTAAGCATCTGTTTCTTTGGCATGGATGACTGTTCTGGAGAATGCTGTACTTGTTTCCTTGTCTTTAATGGTGTTTTTGACTTTGCCTTTGCTGCTGGAGTGGGCTTAATAGTAAGCTGTGAAGGTCTGAAAACACCCTCAGAAGCCGATGCCTGCTCAGCGGCTCCAGACCCATCTGAGGGAATAGTTTCCGTAGGCCCAATACCTTGAGTTTCCACAGGCCTCGGTGTCTCCACTTGGCTGTCAGTTACGGCCTGTGGCTCTGAGGTAGCGGGTGCCAGAGGCTGTGAAAGCGCCTCACTGAGAACCGGCGACTGGCCTAGAAGAGGCTTCGTCGTCGGTTTTGAACCTCAAATGCCTGTCCTTTTCTTTGTCTTTGCGTTTTTTTATAAATTCCGGTCGTCGGTTGTTCCGACGGCATTATGTAATTAAACCTTCATCCAAAATAATGTAAAGCAAAATCAAACCGACATTTAATAGTGCATTTATTGAATCTAGCACAAAACCGACAACTAGTTACATCGTGGTCAGGGCCTAGGCAAGGAATACAGTAAGAGTGAAAGTCCTTATGAGGTATTTGCTTCCCACAAGAAATACAATTATTAACTTTTACTGACATCGGTCTGGAGCAAGAAAAAGTTTCAGTGGGTTACTTAGCTTTATTGAAGACTTCGGTTCTGAAACGCAGTTTTGAAAATCTCAGGAGTCGGCCGACCGGCACTTGCGAACTGCTTTTGCTTCGGGCACCGCGTGGCAAGAAAGACTGAAGAAAATGGCGTTGGTTGCAACTTTTATACCCCTGGCGCACTGACGTCAGGGAAGAGGCGACAGCAACCGATGTCGGACCAAGACTTTGGAACTCGGGCCAACTGCGGGTTGCCTGCCAGCAGGATAACCCTAGTGTAATGACTGCAACAGTGAAACACGATGAATATCAAACATCAATCCAGCATACTGTTGATACACTAAGACAGTATAAAAAGATGTATTATAAACATACATTGATCACATTTTCCCCAACTTTCCTTATTTGCTGTGCAAGTTAAAATATTACAAAACTATCAAAGATAAAATTCAGCTTTCAGTTTTAAATAACTAGAGAGGGAAATAATATCATTCAACCCGGGGGGGGGGGGGGGTGTTGGCATTAAATCTTAACTGCCACATACATTCTCTAAATTCGAGAAACAATTTTCATGGACCCCCCTGTTCTTAAGAACAACTTGGTCAAAGGCAATAAATTTAAACCTATAGGTTCATAGGTTCATAGGTTCATACTAGGCTATCTGCCCGAGGGCATTTACAAGCCTAGCCCATAGTTTTGTGGCTTACGCCACCCCTTTAGTATGGGGAACTATACCCATTATTTTGCTGTGCCTCTGTTGAGCAGTGACACTGAGGTAATCCCTGGGGTATATCTGCGATCTCCCATCCATTGGTCAAGATTTCTCTTGAACAAGGCCAGCGAGGTGCTCTGCCTCACATATACCGGGATTTTATTCCACAGCATAGGAGTCTTTGGGTGATGAATCTATCCCTCCAGCACGTCCTATTAATAGCCGTGTCGAGGTTTAAGTCTCCGCCCTTGTGGCTCTGGCGGATCTAGATTTTTGAGGTGAAGCATATTCATCAAATCTGGGTTTGACATGGCCTTGTATGTTAGGCAAAGGTCACCTCTGAGCAAGCGGTGGCGACTGAATAGAGCTGGAGTTCTTTCAGTCGGGCAGCATAGGACAGATGTTTGAGACCCTTTATCCTTTTGGTGAGGAACTTTTGTGGCCTCTCCAGCTGCTGCAAGTGTCGGGTCAGATACATTCCGAATGGGGCATTGTACTCAATCATTGGTCTGATGAGTGATGAGTATAGGGAGACTATGACCTCCCTTGATCTAGATGAGAATCCCTTCATGATAAGGTGGGCAATGTAGAAGGTCTTCCTAACTACTTTAGCTACATGGGTGTCGAATGACAGACTACTATCAACCTGGGTCCCCAGGTCCCTGATAACTTCTTCTGTACTCAGTGGATTGCCACCTATTTGGTAGCTAGGGGTAACCTTGTTTTTCCCGAAGGGTATGACTATGCATTTTTGGCATTTAACTTTAGGCCATGGCTCTGGCACCAGTTATCCGTTTCTGTGAGACCCTTCTGAAGGATATCTGTGTCAGATGTGTTTTCTACTATGGCCCAGTTTGCAGTCATCTGCAAACTTTGTCAGCCATAACCCTCCTGTGTTTGCTTGTACTTGGAAAAGTAGATGCCAAACAAGAGTGGGCCCAGGACTGAGCCCTGTGGTACACCACTTGTGACAGGCTTTGAGTCTGACATGGCGCCAACAACTCTGACCCTGTGGGTTCTGTCACTCAGCCAGTTTGCAACCCATCTTGTGATGTATGGGTTAACATTTAAGCTGATGAGTTTTTCAATGATACCCGAGTGGGGTATTGTATCAAAGGCCTTCGCCAGATCGAGGTAGGCTGTATGGACTGCCTTTCCCTCATCAATGGCTTTGGTGACTGTGTCGAAAGAGTCAACCAAGTTTAGAAGGCATGATCTGCCTTTGACAAAGCCAAACTGGGATGGATCCAAAGTCTGCAAATTCCCTATGTCTTTATTTATGAGGTCCATTATGATCCTCTCCATGGCTTTGCAGATAAGGCTTGTCAAGCTAATGGGCGGTAATTTCCAGGGTCGGTGGAGGCACCGCCTTTGTGAAGTGGGACCACAGTTGCAGTGCGCCACGCCCTGGGTACGTATCCAGAGGTAAGACTATGATTAAACAGCTGTCCTAGCTGTGGGTTTAATTCCTCGTTGAGTTCGTGGAGCACACAGCCGGGGACACCATCAGGTCCCATGGATGCTGTGTTTTTGCTTTGGAGAGCAGTTCTCACTTGGGCGTTGGAGATGTTTGGGGGCTGCAATCACTTGGTATAGATATCTCTCCTTTTGGGGGGAGAAGTTTGCACTGAACCTGTCAGCCAGTATGTTGGCAATGTCTGTAGGATCAGTAATCTTCACATCATTTTGAACTAGTTCTGAGCATATCTGGGAGTTTCCTCCCAGGTTTCTAACATAGCTAAAGAAGGCCTTATGATTGTCTTTTGAGTCTTTAGCTATTTTTCTCTCAAAATTTGCTTTGGATGATTTTATGAGAGCTCTTAGTTTTTTACTTATAGTGATCAAGGGTGTCTTACCTTTTAAGGATTTTGCTCTATCTTGGAGTAGCTTCCTCCTTTTGTTGTAGAGTTTGTTTATGGCTGGGGTCCACCAGAGTGGACGCTTGCCTTTGGTACAAAGAGTTTTTGTTTTGCTTGGGATTGCCTTATCCATGCAGTCCTGCAGGTGCTGGTAGAAGGCATTTGTAAGTGATTCAGCGGCTTGAGTACTGTTTTCCGTCGGCTCGGGGGCCTTAAAGGAGACCACACTAGTCTTTAGAAGTGTGAAGTCGGCTTTCGAGATTTCGGATTTTCCTTGATGTGCAATGCCAATGCATTTTTTTCCATTGGCTTTTTTAATATCATAATTGTGTTGGTATACATGCACTTTGAAAGCCTTTTTAGTCTTGCATATGCAAAATCCTTCACATGATTGGCATAAGGCTGCATAAACTACAAAAGTGCTGTTACAATTCAACCTATGGTTCAAATGTATTAGACCATAATGTGGAATATGTAAGGTGTCTGTTTCAAAAATACTGGAACACTGTGTACAATGACCATATTTGGTCATCCGTCCTTTTCCATAGGTTTTATAACCCTCTGTGTTTTGTTCAAGTAAATTTTTAAAACGAGCATCTTTTTTATAAGCAACACATGGCTTTCCCCCACATTGTTTAACAATTCTTGATCTCCTCTAAAAATAAACCAATTCTTATTTAATATGTCCTTGTTGATGTCATAAAATAATGGGTTATAAGTTAAAAATAAGGGCCTTGCTGAAATCTTAGCTCATGTTTGTATCTTCACTCAAAATGTTAATATTAGGGGTAACAATACCAGATGTATCAGTCCCTAATAATGGAAAAAAGTGTCCACATACCCTTTTTTCCATGACCTCATTAAGAATTGGTTCAATAAAATTTTTAGGATACCCTTTTTGTTGTAACATACCCCTCAACTTATCCCTCTCTTCATAGAACATTTCTATCTCACTGATCATACGTGCCAATCTAACACAATGGCCTTTGACAAGTGACTTTTTTTGAAAGTCAGGGTGTCCACTGTCATAATGTAAGAGGGTATTAGAATATGTGGGTTTTCTGTATATCATGGTTTTAAAGTTCTGTTCAACTTCATTTTTGATAATAACTATATCCAAAAAATTGATTTTGTCACTGCTTTGTTCCATAGTGAAATTTAAAAAAGACATGCAAGTATTTAAAAATTCAAAAAATATCTGTAAATCATTTTCACTGCCTTCCCAGAATATTAATATATCTTCCAAAAATCTCCAATAGAATTTATACAGCTTGAATAGCTCTGAAGTGAATACCTGAGTGAGTTCCCACTGGGCCAAAATTATACTGACAAACAGGGGAGCACAGGCTGCCACCATTGCTACACCTGTTGTCTGTTTAAATAGCTGGTTCTCAAATATGATGTAATTGTTGTTAAGGACCAATTCCATTAAAGTTCTAAACATTAATATCCTTTCATGCCTTATATTTGTGTTACTGCATAAAAAAATCATAAAATAGGTCAAGGCCCTCTTCATGTGGCATTACGCTAAATAAATCTTTTATATCAATGGTAGCCAAAATTAATTTATTACTATATAATTCTTTCTTGATTTTCTTAAAACAATCCCACGAATCCTTGAGTATATGTTGGTAATCAAGAAGTGTAGATTTTAAATGAAAATCAAGTAATTTGGCTAAAAGTGTTGTTTTCCATGCTTTTGCATCCACAATAGGCCTGGGGGGGGGGGGGGTTCTGATGCTTTTATGTATCTTGGGGATTCTGAATATTGTTGGAGTTTTGGGGAACATTTGTGTTAGAAAGCTATGTTCTTCCTGTGTTATCTGATAGTTAAATAATAAATCATTCAAAGTGACGTCAATATTTCTGTTAGCTATATTAAACTCATTTAGAGAGCTTTCCACATAACAGTCTCCATACAGAATCCCCAACATTTTATCTATGTACATTTGTTGGTCTATGACCACAAAACCTCCCCCCTTATCAGGCTTCATAATTCTAATGGATTTATTGGAACAAATACTCTGGAAAAGTCTTGTTTCACACTCTGTTAAATTAAATGTAGTAATTTTGGATTTGTTTAACAACATTCTAATATCATTCATACACATATTTTCAAATAAGTGAATAGTAGGGTGGGGTGGAGGGTTGAATGTACTTGTTCTTGTACAACCCTTAACTTGTTCATCGGTACCATTCTTCTGAAAAAAAGCAATTTAAATTTAATTTCCTAGTATATATTTTTAAATCTAGGAGATACTTGTCAACATTAACATTTCTTAATGGTACAAAATTCATGCCCTTTTCAAATAAAAAGGCCCATTCACCAGTAACAGTTTCACTACTGTAATTGTAAATCGTAAAATCATTATGTTCATTAATCACTACAGTACACACTTCATGTTCAACATCACTATTTTCAGACACTAGAAACGTCTCTGTGTTCTGCCCCCTCCCCCTCCCTGAATAATCATTTCTCTGTCCATATTGGTAACCCCCATTCATATTGTTCCAGTCCCTGTTGGCATCCTGTTGGCTCTGGTGAGGATCCTTTCGGATCTTCTGGGGGTTCCCCTAAAGGGGCATTATCCATTTCAAGTTCAATAGACATAGCTGGAGTGTCTTCCAAGCTGTTAATATTCTGCTGCACACCACCACTTGAATTGTTTGCATCATATATGCCCCTATTTTTAGGAAGAGGGAAGACACGAGCATTCTCATATTCATTTTTGTCCCAAGCAAGTTTTTTAATCTTCTTTTCCCTTATAACATTAATTTGTCTGTCCACATTGACAAATACTTATTGATATTCAGCTTGTTTAGTACAAAAGGCTAAATCATTCAAAATGTGTTCATTCAAGTTATTCACAGTCAATTTAAACTGATTTAGTTTTCTTTCATTGTCTCTTCCCAGTGTTTCCAGTAATTCGCACCCATGTCGGTTAAACAAAATAACAAGTTCCTGGTGTAGTTCTGACCCTTCCACAAGGCCAGGTTGCTGATCAGAGGTGACAGACTCAGGGGAGTCTATGTGCTTCCTCTTGCACAGTCTCTTCCGAGGGACTTCCTCGGAGGGGTACACCGGGGAGGTTTCAGAAGAGGCAATGCTGCCTACAGAGACTCCCTGAGGCTCTGGGTCTCTATGCCTAGGGGGAGGCAGAGGTGAAGAGATTATCACTGGCACCTGGGAGGGACGAGAGACTGGATCCAACAGCGGGGGGGGGGGGGTCTGAGGTGACAGAGCTTTCTCCATCAGCTCAAAAGCCTTCCCACCTCACTCCAAAGTGGTCCTTGGTTCCGAAGCAACAGAAGGCTGACTCTGAGGCAAGGCAGATGGCTCCGAAGCTGACATGGGAGCTGAACTCAACCTAGTCGAGGCACCAAGAAGAAGAGTTGGGTCGGATGACAGTCCGTGCCGACTCTCCTCCCGAACCTGACTGGCGAGTGTCTGCTCCCAAACTCCTTGACTTCCAATGGAGCCAAGGAAGTTGGAGCTTTCGGCACAGAAGATTCCAACGAGGCTCTCAATGCCGACGGTTCCACAACTATCGAATCTGAGCTCTTGGGTTCTGGAGACGCTAATGTGGTTGGAGGAGGAATCACAACAGGAGATGTAGGTATGGATGGCTCCAAGACCTTCGGGTCTGGAGACGATAACATTTTTGCCAGGCCTGGTGTTTTCAGTAATCTCTTCACCACCCACTCCACGTCCTCATCAGATAAGCTCCTGGAGGAAAGGGTGGATAAGGAATGAGATCTGCCCCGATCCAAAATGGGCGATCTCAAGATAGGCGAGATAGGTTCCAGTTCCGGGGAGTGTCTCCTACTAGATATTTCTGCCCACTCCGAGTACACTGGTGGAGCCGCAGAAGTAACAGTTGTGTCGGAACTGAGAGTCCTCAGTTCTGATATCGCAATCCTTTTAGGTGGCTCAGTGAACAGAGCTGAAGAAGCCCGTCTTTTGGTAGAGTGTGCCTTAGAGGAAGAAGGGGAGGAAGATTTCGAGCTTTGTCCTTGTTCTAAAGACTCCTGAAAAGCCCCTTTCACTAAACCTCTATCAATCAATTTCCTCTTCCTTTCATAGAGCACCCTGCTACTGAAGGCATGACAGATAGTGCAGGGGTCCTGTAAATGTATCTCACCTAGGCAGTAGACACAGCTAGTATGGCCATTGGTGATGGACATTTTCTGGGTACATCTATTACATTTTTTAAACCCAGAAGGTCAATGCCCTTTTTCTTTAGATATTATCCAAAGGGAACGACTACTGACAAGTAACATGACACAAGTACTACAGTAGAATGAAAACTACATTATAGGAAAGAATTTATTTATTTATTTATTTAAAACAGAAGAAAGGAGGGAAGGGATTGGCCCACTAAGTCAAATGGGCCGTGAGAGCCCTAACTTAAATGGTGCCCTCTAGGGTTATGACAGGAAGAAAGGGAGACTTCTAGTAGAAATTTTCACTAAGTAACACACAGTAGAGAAAGGGATAGGGAGAGCAGCCCTTTAACTCAAATGGGCCTCTAACTTAAACGGCGCTCTCTAAACTAGTAGAAAATAGGGAGAAGACCTAACACAGACTCACTATAACTATTAAAAGTAAAAGGAGAGAGAAAAACAAGGAAACAACAGTGAAAAATATAAATTTAGTCTACTTAGCCAAAGAGCCAGCCAGACAGCAACCTCGATGCTTGAGTGGCAAACAAGATCTGAGGATTTGGTCCACAGCATCATGGGATAGGGGGTTAGCCTCAAGCCAGTGGAAGCTCTCAAGCTTTAGTATTCGGCAGAGTCGGAGCTGAGAACGGCTCCGAACCCAACCAGTAAGAATTATGGCGTGATAGGACAACATAACATCAAGGATTTAGCTCAGGGATGAGAAAGCTTTGCAAAATGGATCAATATGCTTTATTGTAACCCTTCATTTTTAATTAGTTTGCTAAGACAGACTTTTAAAATCTCCATATCTGAGCAAGTTAAAAATGATAAAAAGTGCACTATTTGCCATATATGATGAACAATCCCTCCACCAGCATACGGCAGACAATGCCCCACTCCAAAATAGGAATGTTGTTAAAGACCTTGGACAGTACAGTTGTGGAAGTGGAAGTTACAGTAACATTAGATGTTCTAATTGATCACGGTTTCAAAAGCCTAACATAGTTGACCAAGCTGCTGTATCTAGAAAATGTCTGGAGACCACCCCTTTCCAAAAAATGACAGAAGAAACTAATGCCCTGGTAAAGTAGGCCCTAACCCTACCTGGAAGTGACTTATTATGCTGAGAATACTAGAAGAAATAGCTTGGGACAACCATTACAAATTGTCGGATTTGATGCTGGTTGTCATTTATTTTACATTCACAGGAAACAATAGCTGATAGGCTTTCCTGAAGGATTTTATAACATCCAAGTACCTGAACTGCCTGTGGGAATCCAGAATAAGTACAGTTTGGACAGTGTTTGGCTGAAAAAGATCAGGAAGTTTTCTTTGTACAGTTCTACTCTATCTTAAGGAAGACTGTCTTCCTAGAGATGCATTGTGGGATAATTTCAGAAAGTTCAGCTGAAACCCCAGATTTAAAAAGGAGCTTGTCAAAGAATCCTAACATTTGGGAAAAAGTCTGCAAATAAGACCATCGTCCAAAAGTGAAAATATATGAATGCTTTACAGTCTGCAGTAAGCAATTACTGGGGCCATACAGTTTGTAAATACTCTTATAGAAAGGATTACCCGAAGGGTAAGACAGACACTTAAAAGTCTTAAACAAAAACATGCAGTTTGGAATGCAATGTTATTCATTTTTTTTTAAATCTAACATTAGTATGAAACCGAGGCTTGTAACACAGGTAACAAGGGAAAGTTGAGGACTGTTCTTTGGCATCAGAAGATTCTTGAATAAAAAAACTTTGCCTCTCAAAAGACAAAAAAATATATATATGCTATAACAATTTTCAGAATAATAGTAAACACAATTCTAAAAATTCTAGTTAGCCATTAAAGAAATTTTATATCCTAACCAAAAATTCAACTCTAACCCTTCTCCTAACAACTTACCACTTGAAACTGCAATAGAATTCAGTTTTTATTTCATAGATGGTATAGTGTCCCTAACCAAGGATTTCCCAACATCCAATCCCAGCCCTTCCCAACAGCCACATATCACTACATCCACTTTCACCTTCAAACCTGTCCCCACATCCTATATAAAACTACTCTTAAACAAACTCAAGCCATGCTCTACTTCAGATGATGACCTTCCAAGCAAGTATGTGAAAATAACAGCTGATAGCATTGCCTATCCTGTCTCAATCCTTATAAATAGGTCAGTCCAGGAATCCTACATTCACTCTCCATTATATTCAGCATTGATTAGGCCAGAATACAATGCCCCCTTTTAGATGTGCCTCACCAGATATAGCTAACAAGATCACTGGCCTAAGGACTTTAAGCTACCAGAAAAGACTGGAAGCACTGTATCCTCCTGATGGGAATTCTATTCTTTGCCTTCCTAGCCATTAAGGACTGAGTAGCCCTGGATGTGTTATGTCTCCATAAATAAAAAGTTCCACAAATGCCATAATGAAGGCTCTAAATTTTCATCATCAAATAAATAAAACAGTAGAGAGAGAGGATAATTATGCAGTACCTTCCCCGATTCTGGAATAGAATCTCTCTGTGCAAATCAAGTGGTGTGATATATTACCTTCCTTCAAATGGCAACTGGATGGGCATTTACAAATTCAGCTCTATCTTGATTAACCTAACTCTCTTGGAAAAGGAGGTACAATCTAAGGGTGGGTATTGACAAGGCATAAATCTTCACAAGACTCAATTGCTTTATTTTCCATATGATCTTATTATTTCCAATACTGTTTCAAGATGTACAAAGAATTCTTCCCAAGAAAGATTCTAATGGACCCTATAGTAACAGATAAGAAAGTACAACAATAGGAATACAACATTTTGCATATAGAACTGGTGCAAGTCTTGAATGACTTTTAAAGGAATAAGGCAACAGTGTGCTGCTTCCCATATCTTGTAGGACCTGCAGGATTACATATAAAAGATATACATCTTATGGTACAATATTTGGCATATAACAGCATATGCTGTCGCAGAATCAACAATGCCGCATATGCATGTATGCTATTTAATGGTGCACATAACCTTATCCTTTTTAGCAACTTCCCTAATCACTTAGCTTAATATTTCCTTTTACCAAAATAATCTCTAGGTGCCTGGTTATTTGGAAGAAAAAAACAAAACCTGGCAACTGTGTGGCATATTAAAAATCAGTATACATACTAAAACAAACTTAAGTTGGTTTGATGTGCAAACCCAATGCGAGCATAAATAAAAAACTATCCTAGACTTAAAAATGTGTGATCTGCTTGCATTGTTTTTGTCTCTATTATTCTTTGTCTAGATCATTAACAAGCTTACTTTATACTAGAGTCTTGGAATGCCTTTAATGTCCATGCACTGTGGTTTGGGTCACTTTAACTTACAGAAAACATGGTAAAGAGAAGAGCACCAGCTTTACTATCCAATACTAGTAAGGTTTCCCTTCAGGTGACTCGAGACCACCTGATCAGGTTATTACTGTCTGGACACTATTGGTCAAAATTGAAGCCTGGATACCATAACTCACTAAATCACTGTTTGTGCAAGACTCCTGTATGCCCTGAATGGGAAATGTTATCTTTCCAAAGTATTTTGCAACTATGGAATTAGCATATATAAGCTTGGGAAATGTGGGGACTTGCACCCCATACTGGTGTGTAAGGGGGTTTGATCCCCTGCAAAAGTGCTTATTTTGGTGACATTTAGATAAATTTGTTCAAAATCTGTGGAAGTTGGGCAGTGTTTTTTTTTTTTCAAATGACTGTGCAATGACTGAACATAGGGGAATCTGCTTGGGTGTTCTGTGTTTCCCAGGGAATGTATGCTTTTGTAATCAAACTGTTTAATGTCCAAGCGACACATCATTGTACTCTCTTAAACTGCTATAGCAGATGGATACAGAAAATGGCAACTATATTAAGAGTCTTGTTTTTTGGGGTTGGCATAATGGTTAAGGTAACTACCTCAAAGACACAAGGTAGAGACTTTGATTACTGCCTAATTATTTGCTAGGCAAGTAATAATCTGCAGACTGATTGCCTATTATTTATCTATAAACCTATATGGAACTTCTCCATCACCTACTTGAAAATCTCTCTCGAAATTGTCAAAGTTTGTGTTTCTCTTTATCTCTACTACCAGTATAATTAATTTATAGTTTAGCATTCTACATTAGATAATTGCCAATCTGTCAATTCAGTCAGCTCACTTGAACTTATCAGAAATGTCTCATTGTATTTTATTTTATTTTTCCTGGATGAAATTTTCCTACACATAGAACTGTATCTGTAATTTGTTAACACATCTGCATTCCTAACTTTGTTTTCTAGCATGACAGTGTTATTTTTCCTTTGAAACTCTGGGTGCTATCCAATGGCATGGGACATAAATGCAAAGGGCTGGTATGTTATCTGTATGTACCTAAATCCTATGTGATTCATATGCAGGGCAACACAGTCAAGTGACCCCCAGTATATTGTCTTGCCTGATCATATACATATATTGAGCAGATGTGCTAATTCATCCTCCACAGCAATGTCTGTGATTCATAAGGCAAACTGTACTGTATACCATTGGCCCTAACAAAATAATGCATGGAACCAAAACTGTACAACAACCATTGTTGTTTAACTGAAAGCAGAAAAAGCACCATCTTATGCTGAAATATTTATTTATTTATTTATTTTACATTTGTTGACCGGGATAGTCCGACTGGATGCATGTCCATTTTCAGCGGAGGCCCGGGGAGAAAAGCTCCACAGAGAAAAAAATACAACATTAATTACATACAGATAAATACACAGTTACAGGGACAATATTTTTTGGTTTAGATACATTTGTCAGCAATGTGATTTAAATACAACTCAAAATGCAATAATATTTCTATAAGTTGTTACAGGATCCTTACTGTTATAGTATGTAGTCAAGCAAGGAGGAGCTAGATTTCTATAGAAACCAGAGGAGGTAAAATGCTAAGGACGTTGGTTGATAATTATTTGGGACTTTGAAAAGGAAGAGTAGCATCTAGTAGGTACAGGGGAGTGGGTATAGTATGGGTCAAGGAGAGTTAATCAGGGTTAATACATGGGCAAAGCCAATGAGACTTAAAAATTGTTTAAGATTATTTTTGAATTGACAAAGGGAGGTGGAAAGTCTTAGGTTGTTAGGGAGGGAATTCCAAACCTTCCCTATGGAATTGGCAAAGAGAGCTTCACCACCCAAGTTGTTAGCTTTGATGGTTTGAACCAGAAATCTATTTGAGGAGCGAAGACAGCTAAGATTGGAGTAGGGAATCAATATTTCACTCAGTGAAGGGGTTTTTTCAGGTTGTTTGATTATTTAAATGCCTCAGTGAGTTGGTTCATTTTAAGAAGATTGGGTAGTTCAAGCCAGTCGAGTTTCCTTAGATAATGACAATGATGAGTTCTATGGGGAGCACTTATTACAAATCTGGCAATGTGATTATAGGCAACAGAGAGTTTCTTGATCTCATTTTTATTGAGGAAGGAAAGGACAGGTGAGGCATACAGTAAGGTAGAGAGGAGATGTGTGCGTACAATAGTGAGTTTGGCAGTAGGGGTTAGGAAGTTTTTGATTCTATACAAGGATCCGAGTTTCTTATTTACTGTCTTTATGGTTTGACTGATATGGATATCAAATCTAAGCTTATTATCAATAGTGACCCCTAAAAGTTTAGTGTTGGTATCAGGCTCAATTTTAGTACCATTAATAGATTGGACGAAGAAGGTATAGTTATTAGATAGTGGAGAAAGTTGAACTGGTGGAGGCACTGAGGGGGGAAAAAATATTAGTAATTTGTTTTTTTTTGGACTTAGGATGAGTTTCCGTGCTGCGATACATTTTTCTACTAATACTAAAATATTGTTCAGTGTTACAGAGCCAAGCAATAACATCAGAGAAAACAGTGAAAATAATGCAGTAAAGTAGACTTTTGTGCGGTAGCAAACTGCTACAAGTAACACCATCAGTTGTGGTATGGTCTAACCTGCTACCACACCCACATCTATCACAGCTGCCAGCTGTGATGCAGGTGTGCCCCAAGTAATAAGAGCAATCAACTGGATCTCCTTATTTCAATATATGGCAAAAAGGTGTCTACCATAGCTACGGGCAATGAGCATGAATTTTTTATGAATCTCTCTTGCCCACAACCATGGAAGAATGTACACAGCAGCACTATGAAAGGAGCAACAGTGCAGCCTCAAGTCATACAAATGAAAACAAGTCTGCACATATTGGAGAAGTGGCATGACTGATTTAGGAATCATGCTTCTGTACCCCCCCCCCCCAACTAGACACTGCATACCTCTGTTGTCTCTTTAAGTATACTACAATTAATTGCATGCATGTTTAATAAGTTGAAGCAATTTAGCTGGCACTAGATCATATATGGATATTTAATCTGAATGGGATTTGAAAGAGATGTGCCTCCTTTGAAGGAAGGAATTGATAGGACTCAATTAACATGTATTTGCTTTGAGGAAAAAACAGTATATGATTGAAATCACCTTTCCCATTGCCATCCCTCTGCCCGCAAGAGTGTATAATACACAAGTGTGTACCAAATGTACCAGTGCATGATTTAAATATCTAGTGCATCTTCTTGTCAGTAGTATGTTCCACATTCATGCACTAGGATGCTGACAGGTCTGTGGATTAAACACAGTGCATACATGCACCATATGCAAGTAGTCTGTCCTCGGTCTGTATTTAATCAAATACACTAAACGTTTAACTAATTCACAAGGGAAGTGTCATTCCTTGCAGGGGTTTGCTCTCCTCTACCCATATAACAGATTGACAACATATTGCTTCATCCCAGTCTTGAACCAGTTTTATTCTAGCCATGTCCCTAAGCACCTTGCTTTGGACAAACTAGCTTTCCAAACCATCAGCCATCTTTAAAACACTCTACTACTCATATTCTGTCTTACACTGGACTCTGTTGTATTACTTCTGCATTAGTCTTGGACTTCCTTCTTTATGTCCTCTCACTTATCATACTAATTATCTTTGTCCTTACCCGGCTTCATCTGCAAACTGTATTTCAGGATTAGACATAAATTATACATTCTCATTTTTCCTCTTACCACTACATTACAGTCTCATCCACATACTGGTAGCACCATCTAGCATTTTTCCCAACTAGACTACTCTATCTAAGGCAATATCTCTGCTAAAATAATAACTACCAAGCTCAGCCTGAAAACTATAAAGTATTGCAACATTTCAGACAGAAGGTTAACCACTTCAAGTGATACTGAAAAAGACTCAGGTCTCCCTCTCCCTATGCACTCTATCTTTTCCCACAGCACATCGGAACTCAAAGTCTGAAACAATAGTATTTCAACAGAAACACCAACTTCAAGAATGACTAACTATGGTTTCTCGCTGTACTGGCTATTGAGAGACATGGCTTCAACCTGATACTTTTTGACAACTATTACTTCATACTAAATCCAATACCCACATAAGTGATTGGACAGTAATTTGAATTGGTGAGGCATTCCCACTATAAAGTGTCTACCCTCACAAGTTTCATCTTCAAGCACATCCTGAAATAAATGTGGCCAATAATAGATTATAACATTCTTTGTAGGTGCTTGCTTTTAGCTATACACAGAAGTTGCTAATTTACTTCTCCCTTCCTCAGTCTGGTCGCTGTCTTTAGTTCTTTAATGCTTACATATATTCTCTGTCTCTCAAGGAACTGCTTTTGTGTCTGTAAGTTAATATGCTGCTAAGAGAGGCAGACAAAGCCAAAGATAATTCAGGTTTACTCTAAGGTAAATAACATTACATTTCATCTTTTCTTCCACACAGTTTGGAAACTTAACATTGATGTAACGTTGAATAAACATCATAGTTTGCATGTAAGCAAAGTCTTTGCTATTTCAAAATAGCTGACAATGACATTGTCTCTAAGTTTAGAATATAATGTACTGTACTAAATAAATAAATTTACTGGTTGGGTGTTTCTACAAGGATGGGAGGAATGATCCATTTACAGTAACACAGCAATCCTTTGCTAATAAATACATTTCTAAAACAGTGTGCAAAGCTGTTTTATGCAGAAGAATGTTTTGGGGCTTAGTCTGTATTTGGCATGTCATATTCATACTCTATTGTTAAGGCAATCTGTATACATTAAAGGGTGTGTCTTTATACAGCATGGGTGACAGGACTACATTTTAAAATTTTCTGTACTTTTTAATGTGTGACACAATGTGTTAACTTTTCTTCAGCAACTCCACACTTTTAACAGATATTCTTGAAAATTCAAGTTGCAACAGCAACTGTAGAGAGTGTCTGCTAATGCAGGCAGTGATAACATAGCATTGATATGTATGTGCACAGAAATGATATCTCACTTAGATTTGCTTCAGTATTTAGTGTGCTTGAGTTTTGTTCGGATAGGGCAGTTATACAGAATGATAGCACAACACTGCTTATAGGTTCATAGGTGTGTACTAGACTAATGGCCCTGGAGCCTTTACAAGCCTAGCCCATAGGATTACCCTGGCATTGTGCCACCCACCCTTAGTTCCTAGTGCCTCTGTCGAGTAGAGTCACTGGAGTGATTCCCGGAGTGAATTTTCTATTTCCCATGCACTCATCAAGATTTCTCTTGAAGAGGGCCAGTGAGTTGCTCTGCTTGACATGTATGGGTAGTCTATTCCATAGCATAGGCAGTCTCTGGGTTATGAACCTGTCCCCTCTAGCATGTTCTGTTGATTGTGGTAATGAGGTTGAGGTCTCTGGAGCATGTGGGGCAGAGCGACTGGGATTTCTTTAGATGTAGCATTTCTAACAGAGCTGGGTCAGACATGGCTTTGTAAATCAAGCAGAGATCACCTCTAAGTAGGCAATATGAGACAGAGAATAGTTGGAGTTTTTTGAGTCTGTCCATATAGGACAAGTGTTTAAGGCCTAGGATCCCCTTTGTGAGGTACTTTTGAGGCCTCTCCGGTTGTTGCAGGTGTCTAGTGAGGTACATGCCGAATGGGGCATTGTACTCTGATTGGCCTAATGAGGGAAGAGTAAAGGGAGACAATGACCTCTTTCTTCCTGGATACAAAACCCTTTGTAATGAGATGTGCCACATAGAAGGACTTTCTTTTTTTATCCACAGTAATAAACTGTGGTGGGGTGGACAGTTAACAAATTGGTGATAACTGATGAGTATGGGCAGGTGTCTGTGAATGAAAGTGACTGCCTCTATTATTATGATCAAGTTAAATATTAATCTGTTTTTGCAAGACATTATATATGTCTTTATATCTTTATATATATATATAAATATACAACATCTTTATATATAATTAAAGTATATATTTATATATACATAATCATACATCTGTGTAAAGTAAGTTGGAATACTTTACTGTGGTCATTTTTTTTTTTAAATCCCCATCACACATTTGAGGTGTACACAGACACATATTTGGCTGTTGGGTACAGACACAGAGCACAGATAGAGGTGACACTCGTTGTTGTTTGACCACAGTTATACAGTCACTGATCCGGCTTGGCAGGAGCTGTGTCTTATAATATATTGTATTTGTTGAAATCTGCATATAATTATTGCTGTTATGATTTATGCATGTGTATATTTGTGGGGGAGGAATTGTTGCAGTGTATCTGTTAGTAAGAAGTTGGACATTATTTCTTTACTTTCCATCACATTTGAACTTCAATACTGTACACAATAAGTGGCTTTTTTTGGAGGTCCGGACAGGACTTATATCAAAGTAATCAAACAATGGCACACTGGTGTGCAGTGAGTAGTGTTGTCATCTCATAGCATTTGGAACTCTGGTTGAGTTATAGTCTGTGTCTTCTTCTTTGTGGAGTCTGTATGTACTCCTTGTCTGTGTGTGGGGTTTATCCTGGTGCTCATGTCTCTACCAGCAAGCCAAATACATTGGAGAATTGGCATTCATCTAAATTGCCTGTAAGCATGCATGTAGTGTGAGTGAGTAGACTGAGGCGTGTGTGTGTGTGTGTGTGTGTGTGTGTGTGTGTGTGTGTGTGTGTGTGTGTGTGTGTGTGTGTGTGTGTGTGTGAGAGAGAAAATGCTACACAGTGTATCTGTGGACCCACACAATATTGACAGGCAACATACATAACTATTCTGGATAGCAGTAAAAGAACAGTTAACCAGTAAAATATTTCAAAAATAGGGTAGAAATGCATCAGATAGCATCTAGACATTCTGGCAGCATGTGAACTCCCACATATGAAGTTGTACAAAAGGATTTTGACAAAGGTGTGATACATGCTTAGTGTGGAGGGCAACTTTCAAGCATCTGCCCTAGGCTTCACCTAGTCTACACCTGCCTTGCTCAGAGCTGTGCATAGAAGTTTTTGTATTGCTTATGTGGGGGTGGCAGGGGACAGTGTGGTCATTGTATCTTTACGTTTTCTCACAGTCAGCCCAGAATATTGGTACAGCTTTTCTTGAAGCAGTGTACAGTCTATGAACAACATGCTGGGTTTACATTACTGATATCATTATTTTTTCCACTTTCTTCACAATAAACATTTGGAATGTATGTAAGTGTTTCAAAATGTTATATGCATTTAAATATTTAATCATCCTACCAGGAAAATGCACGAACTGTTATGTTTTTAAGGAGACCCATTCAGCTATAATATAACATTTATCACATTCAGCTACAAAATAACATTTAACTAGCATAACTACCATATTTAATTAAGCACAGTTATCTTTGTCAGTGCTAGGATTTCAGAGGCTTAAATGGCTGCTGCGTGGTCAAAGTAAAGATAAAACCAAAATATTTGGAGAAGGTCAACATTAAAATGATCACAGGTAGAGCAAGAGGGTAAAGTAGTAAGGAAGAAAGAGTTTATGAGTGTGTGTGTGTGTGTGTGAGTGTGTGTGTGTGTGTGTGTGTGTGTGTGTGTGTGTGTGTGTGTGTGTGTGTGTGTGTGTGTGTGTGTGTGTGTGTGTGTGTGAGAGAGATGTATGCCTTAAAATAACATGAATTGTATAATCTGTATCTGTTATTTATATAGGGAGAGTTAGGAGAGAAGTTACATATAAACGATTCTTAGTTTTATCAAAATGAATCAAGATAAATCTAATAAAAAGAATAGGAAGAGATATCCCAAATTTTAATTTTCAAGGACAGATAATGGACTGGATTCAATAATCCCTCAGTAGTGGGCTAATTTGTATTCAGTAAGTGGCTCTACACATTGCAAACACAGTAAAGATTGTGGCATGCTAATTACAGAATAAGCAACTGAATTATATGCTAACCAACCAATCTAAGATGGCATGGCTATTCACAAGCTATAAAGCAATTATGTACACTTAGTGTAGCCTTTTGCCTTGTATTCCAAAACGTACTGGAATATAGCCACAAAAACTACACTGGAGGGAAAGAATATTAGCAGCTTCTGCTGTTCTTCTGCATGTATATGTGCAACAGGCTCAAGTCTATGCTGCTGCTGATAGACCTTGGGAAAGGAGGAGAAGGGTACTTAGACCACATTTAACTTTTCAAGGTCTGCATGAGATGGAAATAGTAGAGAGCTACAGGGTGGATAGACACACTCCAGGAACTCTGCAACCTCTGTCATCCTCACCTGAGAGCAAGGGCAAACTGAGGGGAACCAATACATGTGGAGACCAAGGTATATTAGTTACAAGAACATTTCAGAGACCTACAGCTTCCACACTGGGGGTATCACAGACATCAGCATTCAGAATCCTACACCAATTCCTGAATGCTACGCTACAGCATGCCAGTGACTATATATATTTTCCCTGTACCCCTGAAGACAGAGCTAGAACTATGCAGGATTTCTACCTTATAGCACACTTTGCTGAAGTCTTGGTTGCCACAGACTGCATGCACATTGAGATCAAAGCAACATCCAAGGAACAGGGAAGGGTCTACATCAACAAAAGGGGTTCCATTCCATTAACTGCCAGGTCATGTGTAATGCTAAGGGAATCATCCTGAATGTGTGCGCTGGCAACCCTGGCAGTTACCATGACTGCCATATCTGGCTCAATTCACAACTCTTCCAGAGGTTTTCCTGGGGTGATATTCCACAAGGCCATTTACTGGGGGATGCAGGACATACACTAGAATAAGAAGTTATGTACCTACCATAACGTTCCATGTTAGTTGTCTTCTTCTCGCCTTCTTTCTTGCTGGATGGGTTCAGAGCCGATCCTCGGCTCCGACTCGGCCTTATACTAAAGCTCGAGAGCTATTTACTGGCTCGAGGCCCTCCCCCTATTCCACAATGCTAGGCATCAGATACCCAGATCTCGTTTGGTATAGCTAACACCATGGAGACACCCTGTCCCTACTATAAAGTTTACCTACAGTGGTAACAACTGAGGAGGACATAACCTAGGAAATAGTCAAGCAGAGGAATAAGGCCTCAGAAGGATTCATCTCGGTCTGTCCAGGCTAGGGGGATGGCGGGTGGGACGCAAGAAAGAAGGCAAGAAGAAGACAACTAACATGGAACGTTATGGTAGGTACATAACTTCTTAATGTTAAGTTGTCAATCTCGCCTTCATTCTTGCTGGATGGGACAGCGTCCCTAGCACCTTGGCCCTGGGTGGCTCATCGGAACAGACTCTTGAGCACAGTGGAACCAACCTCAGCCCGACTCCTGGAGGTCATATCCAACTTGTAATGAGAAATAAAGGTATGAGGAGTGGCCCATGTGGCTGCAGCACAAATAGATTCCATTGGAAGTCTTGCTTGAAAAGCTACTGATGTAGCTAACGCTCTGGTGGAATGAGCTTTTGGTTTTGTAGGGAGTTCTTTATGTCTTAGTTGGTAAATGAATGAAATGATAGAGGCCAACCATCTAGATAAAGATACTTTAGACACTGGCAGGCCCTGCTTGCCCTCAGCATAGGACAGGAAGAGTTGGTCCAACTTCCTAGTTTGTTTTGTCCTCTCTAAATAGAAAGGTAATTGCCTGTGAACATCCAAATAATGCAGCTTCTGTTCAGCTCTGTTTGAATAGTTAGGAAAAAAGACAGGAAGATCAATGGCCTGATTCAGGTTTGTCTCAGAAGGAATCTTGGGTAAAAAGGAGGATTAGTTCTGAGTGAAACTCTATTTTTGTGAAAAACAAGATAGGGAGGACGAATACAGAGGGCTTGAAGTTCCGATACTCTTTTAGCTGAGGTGATAGCTACTAAGAAAAGAGTGTTCCAGGAGAGCAATTTTAAGGAACAGGTGGCCGCAGGTTCAAAAGGAGGGAGAATCAGTGAAGTTAATATCAGATTCAAATCCCACGGAGACGGGGGATCTCTAACCGGAGGCCTCATTAAAACAGTCCCTTTAAGAAAGGCTTTACAAAGTTTATGGGACATAATGCTGGTCTCTGACAGGCCAGCGTGAAAATTAGCAATAGCAGTCAATTGGACTTTAATGGTGGCAGAAGAGGAGCCTGCTCAAAAAAGCTCAGCCAAAAAATCCAGAACACTGTGGACAGGGGCTGTAAAAAGATCTATATTTCTGGCCTCCGCCCAGAAGGAGAAACGTCTCCACTTACTAGCATAGGTTTTCCTGGAAGTAGACTTGTGTGAGGAAAGGATGATTTCACGCACTGGCTGAGAAATATGTGGAAGCCTGGCTAGGGTTGGTAGTGGAGCAACCAAGCTGTGAGGTTGAGAGACTGAAGGGATTGGTGCAGCCCGCCCGACTGATGGACCAACAGGTCTGGCACTGGATCCAGACTCCAGGGCTGCTCCAGTAGGTGACAATGCAGGAATGGGAACCAAATTTGTTGAGGCCAGTAAGGGGCAATGAAGATCATCCTGGAACCCAAAGCGGTCGCTTTCTGAATCAGTTTTGGAATTAAGGGAAAAGGCGGAAATGCATATAGGAGACCCCAGGGCCAATCGTGTACTAGAGCGTCTCTGGAGGAATGGCCGGGGAGGGGAAAGAGAGTGAAGAAGTTTTCGCACTTGCTGTTGAGAGGGGTTGCAAAAAGGTCACAGCAAAGTTGACCCCATCTGCGGAAAATCTTGTCCGCTACTAACTGATTGAGAGACCACTCGTGAGGCATGAGAATGGCTCTGCTTAGCCTGTCTGCTATGACGTTGGACTTCCTGGGGATGTGCGTTGCTATCAGAAACCGTTGGGAAGAGATCGCCCACTGCCAGAGTCTGAGTGCTTCTCAACATAAGGGATAGGACCTGGTTCCGCCTTGCTTGTTGATGTACCACACTACAGACATATTGTCCGTCTGAACTGCAATAGTCCCGGTAGGCAGAGAGTGCAGAGAGTCCTGAAGAGCTTGCAACGCTAAAAGTACCACTCTCATCTCCAAGACATTTATGTGTAGGTGGTATTCTAGGGGTTGCCAAGAGCACTGGACAGTCCTGCCCTGAAAATGCCCCCCCCCACCCGATCAGGGAGGCATCCATGGTCACCGTGGCAACAGGAGGAGGAAGAACAAATGGTCTGCCCTGGTGAACTAGAGGGGAGACCATCCACCAAGCCAGGTGGTCTTTGCATGTTTGAGTGATTATTATCCTGTGGGACATTGGAAGTTGTTGAAAGGACCATTGGGTAAACAGCATCCACTGGAGGATCCGCATGTGAAAATGAGCCAGGAGGACTAAAATGATCAATGCTGCCATGAGACCCAATGTCTTTAGTACAAATCTGGCCTGAATCGTCTTGCACTGTAGTAGGATCTGTACATGTCAGCGAATGTTTGATACTCTGTCTGGAGGAAGTTTTGCAGATAGATCTCTTGTATTTAATTCTGCGCCTATAAAGGTTATAGACTGACAAGGCGACAATGCAGACTTTTTGAAATTTATTGATATACCTAGCTAGGAGAAAGTCTGAATGGTATAGTCCCTGGCTCGCAATAGCTGATGCCTGGTGGAAGCAGTAAGGAGCCAGTCGTCTAGATATGGAAACACCTGGAATCCCCGTCGTCTCTACCACTGCCATGCATTTGGTGAACACCCTGGGGGCCATGGTGAGACCAAAGGGCAGGGCTCTGAATTGATAGTGACTGGCTCCCAGCCGGAAGCGGAGAAACCTTCTGAAATGCTTGTCCATTTTTATATGGTAGTACGCATCCTGAAGGTCTATGGAGCACATCCAATTGTCCTGACCCAAGAAGGGTAGAATGGACTGGAGCGTGACCATCCGGAACTTCATTCTTTGAACAGACTTGTTTAATCTGCTGAGATCCAAAATGGGTCTCCAGTCCCCTGTCTTTTTTGGTACCAAAAAGAACCTTGAGTAAATTCCGGATCCTTGCTGGTCTGCTGGGATGGGCTGGATGGCTCTATTTCTTAGCAGTTTTGAAATTTCTAGAACTGCTTGATCCCTTAGAGCGGGTGGGACATCTGGAAGGGATCTGTTTGTTTGTACAGGAGAGCGGACGAAGGGAATTTTGTAACCTTCGGATATGATAGACTGTACCCATCGGTCTTGAGTGAGGAGTTGCCAGGCTTCTGGGTACAGTGACAATCTTCCCCCAACTGCCTCTGAAGGTGGACAGTCGGGCAGTCCCTCAGGGGTGCTGGAAGGATTTGTCAGAGAAAGATTCTCTGCTACCCTGATTTTGCGGACCCCCTCTGCCCCTAGGGTGGTGTCTATTATTGTTTCCTCCTCTGCTCCTGGAGGAAATATCACCACGTGTGTCAGGCACGACTCTCTGGGGTTTATGAAATCACATTTTTCCACTCTTCTGACCTTTGTGAAATGGTCTGGAGGGAGTAGAAAAACGGACTCCCATGGCAGAGAGAGTCTTGCCTTCCTGCTCACACCTGGTAAGTGTATCCTTCACCTGTGGTCCAAACAAAGCCGAACCATCGAAGGGGGTATTTGTGAAGGACGCCTTAAAGGGGTCAGCAAAGTTACATAACCGCATCCAGGTGTGTCTTCTCAAAGCCATGCCTGTACCTGTGGCCCTACTTGCACCATTGGCTGCATAAGAAATGAGCCGCATGGAGGAGTTTACTATGGAACTTAAGGTCACCAGCTGGGAGTTAACCTTATACTGAGACACTGCAGCTGATGGATCCAGAAGGGTATCACCCAGTTCTTTGAGAAGATCCCTCTGAAGTCGGGTGAAATGGCACAGATAATTCAGCGACCGCATAGCAAAGGTCACTGAAGAGAACATCCGCTTCCCATACCTGTCCATTGTCCTAGACTCTTTATTAGGAGGATGTACAGGCACCGAAGGGTCAGCCAACTTCTTCTTAGTAGCCGGTGCCACCACCATGGCATCAACTGGGACCCCCTTAGTTAGAAACTGTTTATCAGATGGGGCTGTAATAAATTTAGCGGGCCTATGGGGAGTTGGTTCCACTGAGTCCGGGGCTGTCCACGCCTTCCGAGCAACCACTTCCATGAGCGGGTCAAAAGGCGGAGACACCCAGGAGGTGGAAGGGTGAGAACCAAATGCGTCCAGGTACACCGACTCATCCTCGGAAGGTTTAAGGGCAGTCCAATTCCCCCTCTGCTTAAGGATCTCCAGGATGTCTGAAAAGGAGACATCCTCAGAGGGGGACCTTGGGGAACCTTCTGAATCCTCCAAGTCGGTGTCAGACGTGACTGACTCGGGGGAGCCAACATGCTTCGTCTTACATGTTTTCTTCTGAGGTGGCTCCTCCGAATGATCGGGGGAATGCCTCAGAAGAGGAAGATACCCCCAGTGGGGTGACCTGGAGCATTTGTTCTCCACGCTTGGGGTCCGGAGGGTGGACAGAGACCGAAGCAGGCACCATGGGGGGAGGAGCCGAAGGGGTCAATCGTGGATCTGACCCAGGAGTCAGTACGCTCCTCATGACCTCGAAGGCACCCCTATCAGGCAGAGAGGAAGGTCCCAGCTCCGAAGAGATGAGAACCCCTCCCGGCACTGAGAGTGATGGCTCCGAGGCTGATGTCGGGGCCGAGCTCACCTGCGCTGAGGCACTGAGAGGGAGAACGGGGTCGGACAAGGGTCTAATGCCACTTGCCCCCTTAGAGCCAACGAGAGAGTCTTGACACCCGGATCCCTCCATGGACGGAACCAATGAAGAGATTGGAGCCGACAATGGAGCCGAAATGTATGGCATCGGCTCCAACGCTCCAACGATTCGAGCCCCAACGAGCTCCGGCTCCGAACACAGTGGTAGAGTTGGAGGAGGAACTGATGAAGATACAGGGATAGCCGCAGTCTGTTGAGAAGGACTAGTCAACATTTGGGCCAGTGCCTGCAACTTTAATAGCCTACTGACCACCCTCTCGAGGTCATGATCAGACAGCCTGGAGGACCGAGAGGAGTGGGACCTATGGCTCTGCTCCGACTGTAGTAACGGAGACCTCGGAGCCGAACAAACGGACTCCAAAGAGGGAGGCCTCGAGTGTTTTCGGCTCACAGAAGGCTCCAATACTAAGGCTGGAGCTGACTGAGGTCTCGAAGTGTCGGTTCCAGCCAGAACCGATGAGGAGGCAGAAGCTCCGCTCGGTGACGGCTCCGAACAGGGAGCCGATGTCTTAGCGGGCTTGGAGGGTTTACCCGATGAAGGCTTAGTTGGGGACCCTTCAGGCTTAAGCAAGCCCCTCAAAATAAGTTTGTTCCTATGCTCCTGCAGGACTCTCGGACTGAAGGCATGACAGACCGCACAAGAGTCCTGAAGGTGTAGGGGGCCCAAACAATACACACAAGAAGTGTGACCGTCTGTCAGAGACATCTTCTGACAGCACCAGTCACACTTCTTGAAACCTGAGACCTGAGTATCCTTAGACATAATGAAAAATAGATAAAAAGGATACCAAGGGAACAGGTAACTAGTGTTTCAAACACTACACACACACACACACACACACACACACACACACACACACACACACACACACACACACACACACACACATGCACTAGTAAAAAACTAACAACACCAACAATATAATAGTAATATAAATAATGCTACTAAAAATATCTAACTATCACTATCAAGTAGAAAATATATAAAAAAGTAGTAGAATAAGAATAAAAACACTACTGATTATATATAAGAAAAATCAATGCTACCCTAACGGGTGGGGGGAGGGGAGGACTCTAAAAAACTACAGTAAAAGAGTTTTTTAAAAGGGGGTTTCTCAAGGGTTTAGAAGGGAAACACTAAGAGACAAAATCGAACAAGAAAAAAAAAAATATATATATATATATATATATATATATATATATATATATATATATATATATAAAATAAAACAGCAGAAAAGAGTAATATAACCTGGAGCCAGTAAAATCGCAACCTTGTAGCTGAAGCGGCAAACGAGATCTGGGTATCTGACGCCTAGCATTGTGGGATAGGGGGAGGGCCTCGAGCCGGTAAATAGCTCTCGAGCTTTAGTATAAGGCCGAGTCAGAGCCGAGGATCGGCTCCGAACCCATCCAGCAAGAATGAAGGTGAGATTGACAACTTAACATCCATGGCTAATGACGCCCATCAGATATGCACACACACCCCCGGAGGAACACTATAATGAGGCACACACTCAAACAAGAAATATCATAGAGCATGTGTTTAGGCTGTTGAAGTCATGCTTTCAATGCCTAGATACATCAGGGGGTGCTCTTCAGTACAATCCCAGTACTTGTTCCAAAATTATCATAGTCTGTGCTAGCCTATACAATATCATCCTGTGAAAACAGCTGCAACAGGAAGACCAAGAGCTAGGAACAAACATTCCACCACCACTGGCAAGGTCATCTCAGCCACACAGAGGTGAGGAGACAGAGGGGGAACCAGCAGCTGCTGTGGGTGTAGATAGACGTAGGTGTACACAATATGCCCTCATCATGGATAAGAAGCAATGGATAAGCACACATGCTGACTACCTAAGGGGTACACCTTTCATCCTATGCACATACTTAGAGTAAAATTGATTCCAGGCAACATTCACAACCTTTACTCACCCATGTAATGACTGTGCATTTCTAGTATCAGACACAGGCAGTCCTAAATGACTACAGTTGTGACTACAAGACTATCAAGGTAAGTGTTGAACCTGTAAAAGAAAACAAAATGTGCAAGAACATGAATGAATGGCAGATGCTTTCATGCTGTTACTTAAAAATGTACCCAAGTAAAATGTGTGTAAACTGGCCAGCAATGACATCGATATGTGACAGAACTGACTTATGTAGATAGATTTATACTGTTTATCAGCTCATTTGCTCATGCATCTAAAATATCCAAAATAGAAAAAGCAGTCCAAAGTCTAATTATACCTAAATTCTCACAATTGGAGCAACAAGCCTCACTGATATATCCATGATTTCAAGGTAGTAATCACAACACTGAAAGGCTGTAAGAAATCGGTAAAAATTTAAAAATAACATCACCAGTATATATACTAAGCACTCATTAGCTATGCACCCTGTGCATCAGACAAAATAGATAGGCATCACCAAATCCAAAAGATAGAAACAAAATGATTGCACAGTTATCATTAGCACAGGGTGGAGACAGAAGGCCAAGGATGATACAAAAGTAGTGACTGTGTGTGAGTAAGAAAGCCAGGCAGGCAGAAATGTAGCTACTTATCAAATGGCTGCTGAGACATAATGCCGTGCAAGTCTCATGAATCTGTTATGTGTGGGTGTCTGTATAGGTGCTCAATGTGAAATGTGCATGCAAGTGTATGCATGAACACAGCCAAGCTCTGTGCTAGTTTTACATCCTGGCATGCTGGACAGGAGCAAGCCGTGCATGGTAGGGGTATCAGTTCATCGTTGTTGCCACCAAACATGAGAAATTATTCTGCCAGGAGTTGCACTAGCATGTCCATGCCCATACTCAGATGTGCTGGTGCTACTTGAACATGAATGATTTCTGCTTAATGAGCTCTCCTCATGACTATGCCCAGGAATATGTCTCCATGGCCTACTATGTCTGAGTGTGGCCACCTCAACCACTGATGGAGCAATGGAAGTAGTACCACTATGGGGAGTGGGATGGGGCACAGCTATCTTGGCTAACAGCAGATGATGCTGCAGACCTACAGCCACATGGATGCTGCCCCCATGCCAGCAGATTTTCCATCACAGACACTGCCTGTTCCATTGTGGCATTCATCTGATCCACTGAGTAGGCCACATGGTGGAGGCAGTCACACGTGTCAGCTTATGCCACATCTAGAACCCTAAGTATGTCCTCAGAAGCCCTAGTAGAACATGACTGTGTGCCTCTATGACAGCCCTAAATAAATGTCAAGTAGCACATAATGACATACCAGGATCAAGTGGCAGGTGGACAACAGGCCTCCTTGGAGTGCCTTTACCAACTCTCCTGTGTGCCATCTTGCCCACACTTTGGCCTCAGCCAGCAACAACCAGCAATGAAACCACACTAGCTACACAAACCGATCAACTGTGTCTCCCCCAACCTGTCCATTATCTTAGGGTTCAGTGGAATGGGTATGCATAGGCATACTGACTGTGTCTTAAGGAAATCCAGGGATGTGTGAGTCATAACCTCAGTGTCAGATTCAACCTCTGCACCACATAATTGTGCCTCCATTTGGCCATCTTCATCATCGCCTACCAGTACTCCAACATCAGGTGGTAGGAGTCTTACACTTCCACTGTCAAGATCACCTATGATTATAAGCAACAAACACAAGAATGAAATTACTACTCCACTAAATATTATTCCCAAACACCAAAATGAAATTACTACTCCACTAAATATTATTCCCAAACACAGGAATGAAATTACTACTCCACTAAATATTATTCTCAAACACAGGAATGAAATTACTACTCCACTAAATATTATTCCCAAACACAGGAATGAAATTACTACTCCACTAAATATTAATCCAACGCAGATGAGCAAAAAGTAACACTAGTCACACAATCACAGATGGTACAGCAGTAGAGACACTCATTGCACCCTCCTCATGCATACAGATAATAATATATGAAAAATAATGCTTAATAACAAGCAAAGAAACATTTGCTTACCATGTGCAGATGTCTCTACACTTTGCAACAAGGATGGTGCTGGAAGAAATTAAGCAAGGAAAGGACAGCAATTAAGCGTCACAATGGGAATAACAGAGGGGGACAATGAATACATAATTGCCTATATTTCCTGTAAGAAACAGCTGTAATTGAAACTTGGTAGAGATGTCCATCCACATGCATGTGTACTGAACAATTTTCTTGTATAACTGCATAACTTATCAATAGGTACAGAGAGAAAAAAATTGCATCATAGGAAGTAGCAGTCAAATTTTATATTTTATTCTACAAGAAAATATAAATGTTGCCATATGTAAGCTTACCTGGAAGCTGCTCCTGGGACACACTTGTCCTCCCAGCCACATCAGCACTGACATCAAGCACACAGTCCACAGTCTATATCTCTAACAGTGGACAGGAACTCCTCATATGGTGTCAGTGGTGGCTCGGTAGCAGGACCATCCCCCATAGCCAGCTTTTTTCAGACAACTGCAGCTGCCCTCTTCTGGGCTAATGAAATCCTATCAGTGGCCCCATGACGCACCTAATCATAATTGTGTCTGAGACCACCAAGTGCATTTACATTATTGATTAACTGGTTCCAAATCTCCTTTCTGGCAGCCATATCCCCAAATCCTCTGTCAAGCAAAAAGGCTCCATGCCTCTCAGAGCCCATATTATGACCTCATTCTCAGTGTCACTGAAAGGGGGTTTTGTGGATTTGTAGGCTTTGATGCCATAATCCTATGTGACATAAAACAGAATAGGATAAAACAGATATATATTACATAACTAATGTATTTGTTACAAAAAAACAGTCTGTGTGCCCTTTATTAACATTAAGTACTTGAAGCACACTTTTCATTTAGTACAACAGAATGTTAGGCACTTGTCCCACCTTCCCCTCCCACATAAAAAATGTTTGTACAAACCAAGGAATACCACATATGTATCTATGTTTTCCACATAATTATCAGGGCATCTACACATTTTCAACAGAAACCACTTGAAACACACTTCTCATTTTGGACAAAAAATGGTAGGTGCCCCACCCCAAAACACACACAATGAATGTTTGTACAAACTAAAGAATACCACATAAGTAATGTACATATGTTTTCCACAGAATTATCAGGATGTCTACACTTTTTCAACAGAAAAGTCAATTTATGAATGACAGTCACTTTTCACTGTGCGCACAACTCCTCTGGAGGTTGCCCTGGGCCATCTCAGAAGCATAGCACCAGTGTACATTACATTTTTCTGTTAGTACCATAGGACATTGCAAGAGCAAATGTTAAGAACATAGTTGTGCTGAAAGTATAACCTGTCTATCTCAGAAATGTAAATGCATGTCAAAACTGTCTACGCCAACAGTGAAATATAAGAAGTGCATACAGATAAAAGTTCCATTTTTCTCCTGGATATATAAATACATTTTTAAAATTTTACAAAATCTAAAATGTCCTTGAATGATACAAGCATACCTTAGCAAAATCAAGGCTTCTCTGCAGAACACTCACATTCAAAGGAACATCAATCATCTGTTTTGTCCAAATACACAAGTCTCCTCACCTTCAAGTTCCTTAGCTACATGGTTAACTTTTTATAACTGTATATTCAGCCATCTGAGCACTGTGAATATGCAAATGAGGTGTGAACTGATTAGAATTGCTGAATACCAAAATTTTGACTTAATGTAGCAGATGTAAATATAGTGTAGCCTCTGCACCATTTTCTTAGGTGCTAATGGCTTGCAACTGTGAATGATTACTGTGAGTGAAGGAAAACACAACAGCAATTCAAGACACTTTTCCCTGCAGTAGGTGTCAGTGAGGATGCACATTCAACATGTAGAACCAATGTCAGTGAGCTTTTAAATAAAGCAAATCATCACACATGTATAATACTATGCCATAATAGCACAAGCTTTCTGCCTCAGATGAAAAATGTTGTTCACTGTTATGTAATTTTATCACACCTTGAATGGAAAGTGATAGAAAATGCAGTAGACACTGCATTTCTGCTATTAAAGGAGATATAAGGAAAGAATGACCAGAATGCAAAAAGAAGAGAGAGATGCATTTATAAAAACATATTCACTCATTCATTTGCAATTAATCATTGCACTAAATATGCTAGCCACATATATTCAACCGAGAATGTCCAATAGTAAGAAATGTTAACACTGGAGATTAAATGTGAATTGCTTGTATGTACATGATTTGATTGGTGGTGCAAAGCTGTGCCTGTGGCAAAGAGAGATATCACACTGCAACTGTATTTTGTAATTGTATTAGTCTGGTGGTTGAAATACAGAGCTGTGTAACTGTTTAACCTTTGCTTAACTTTTTTTATCTATTTTTGTTGTCTTTACCATTTGTGTGGCATGCAGCTTAGCACAAATACTGTTAAATGCATAAAAATTTAAATTTTACTGTCAGATGCCTTAAGAAGCACAAACAAACTTTTTAGAATTGTGCGGCAGTCACCATCTTGAATGGTAATGACTGCAGAAATTACACCTGTGACCCAATTGTGTGTGTAGCACAATGTGCAATGTGTAAATACATTGAGGTACACAATAGATAAGCTACGTAGTGAATGGTTTGAATTCAATACTTATTTTACTGAGGAAGGATCATAGTGAGTATTAATAGAAGGAGTATATGTTCACTATTGCTTGTTACAGTTGCATGTTTCTCACCTGTGTGTAAACTTAGTTCACTACTTAAGGAAAAAAGTAAATCATTTTATTTGGTTCGTCTTACTTTGCGCAAACAAGCTAAACATTGCTGTGCAGCTCTCAGCACTCTGGGCAATACTGAGTGTTGAAAACACACCTGCTGCCTAGCTTTCCTTGTGATACCAGGTGTCCAGAACACAGGTGAACCAGGGTTCTAATCCAGCACACTCCACTTTTTTTATTGAGTGTCACACTTTAATTTTTCACAACACTTAGAATATAAAGATAATTATACATATCAATACCTATGCATAACAGGTTGATTGAGCATACACATAGTATATCTATTATATGTGTAACTGTTGTAGCATGACAATGATGATTCTGTAATTACAATTGTATTTTCAGATCTGGGATGGACTTTATAGTTTACTGACAATGATCTGCACACCTCCCGTAGCACAAGTTTAACGTTAAAACAGAATGTATTGTATGATCTAAACTAAAACTCAAAATCTACTCTGAAAGTAATACAAATATATCAATTTCCAGAATATTGTCACATATTACTCCTGCATCACACCTGAGAATGCATAAGCCAGGAACTTGTCATGTCACACACATACAGGCTTAACTGAAGTATAGCACCACTCACTCTTTAAAGTGTATATTTGTAATGACCGTGACTGGCAACCACTTCTTCTGTGGCAATGAGGAAAAAATCATCTATGTGGAAATGTATGTATTCTCTTTTTACATTGGTTTGAATCCCACATTTTACAAATTACTTTTAACATTGTGCAAGACCCCACAAAATATGTGTCAAATCATCCCACTGATCCCTGCAAAGTCATGTCTTAAATGCAAAGTCATTTAGCATATCAATGTTGACCATTGGACAAAGTGTTGTCATGTATAGCAGCACACATGCCATAAATTAATGCCAAATGTCACATTATCCTTCATGTTTTATAAACTCCCATCCTCTTTGCTTGGCAATGTTTCTCTCTGTGTAACATCATGCAAATGTGGTTGGCATGATTGTGTGGGTTTGCATCCTGGCTGTAAAATACAATATCATGAGTTGGTGGGAAAACATTTTTACTGTTGTTGATGACCAGTGTAGACATGGCAGGAGATGGAAAGGATGACGTCAAATTCAGGGCACAAAGGAGGGGTGTGGAGGACTCCAAAATATCTGTTGCACTCCTTGCAAAGTCCTACAGCTGTAGGCTGTTGCAAGGGGACTATATCAGGTCTAAGAACAAGGCTGAGGCTTAGAGCAGTCTAGCTAAGGCTGTCTCCACTATGAATGCATACCACACACTGGGGGGGCAATGCAGGCACCATTATAATGACCTTAAATACACAAACCGGCACAACTCAACCAGTGGCTGAATGATTTTAAAACTGCTGACATCCCATATTTGTATAAGTATACAGATAAAGCAACTTTAAATGTTATGGAAAGTTGTACACAGCCAAGACTGGGATGTATAATGTTTTCAGTCTCTTTTTCTTTCATTCTTAATTTTACAGCTGCTCAGAAAATCTCAGTGAACAGGGAGGCACATGTTGAAAGAGTGGAAAGACTCAGAGATGAAGAACAAATGAACATGACTGTATTAAACTTATTGGCCTTCTATACTTTACTAGCAACTTAAGCATGCAGATCTTAAGTATAAAAGCAAGCATGCATGATTTTTTCTGTAGCTCTTGGTAGTTGAATTAGGCAAGTATAATTCTGTATTTACATTTGATGGGTTCAATTCCTACAAGTAACAAATACATTCAAATTCCAACAATATCATTTTTTAATTTTAATTCCAGCAATATTGGCTTTGATGCCATGTTGTTAATTTAATCTGTAGTGTCTTTATAAGAATATTTGCAATGTGTGCATATTGCAAGGATTACTTGTAACAATTCCCAATCCTCTTTTGGATTGGGAAAGCTGTAGAGCTAATATAATAAAAGTACATTTATTGTAATAAAGCATTTGAATGTGACATATAATTGTTCTAATCATCTCTTATCTTTTTTGTGTCATCCTACCCCTTATCTCTCTCTCTCTCTCTCTCTCTGTTTTTTTTTCATAAATGAGACCACACCATTCTGATGTCATACTCTTCTGCCAACAAACAAAATGCTTTTCAGCTCAGGGAGGTAGGCTAACCTCTGTAGTTCAGCCCGCCAACCCTCCACTAGCTGCCATACCAATACCCTGCACCTCTTGGATGCAACCTGGCAGTACTGCCTCCACAGCCTCTGCACTACCTGACCCATCCACATCATGTAGTACTGCCCTGGCTGCTGGTGCATTGGTACCCTCCAGGAGTACTGGTGGAGGCAGTGATTAAAATCACTCACCAGGAGCTGCCAGGGATGGTGTGTGATGTAATAGAAACTGGCATTGATACACACCTCTTCCATCTGGAGAGGTTGCTCCTTAGAATGAAAAAAGGCTCCCACGTGAAGCAGTCTCACAGGGAACTGAGGAAGGGAACAGCAATGATAGTTCTGAGGGTGAGGACTAAATTCTCACTGTTCCTACGCTTGAAAGGCATGTACCACCGATGTCCCCTACCTATCCCTATTTATGGTGCCCTTCAAACTTTTGTGTCTATCACCATCCCTGTGTCTGTCTTGTTTGTCCTGTTTGTCTGCACCTACTTCCTCACCTACCCTACCACCTCATTCTGATATTCCTATGTCCCTTGCCCAACATTCCTCTCTTTTTAAAATGCAAAAAAAAAAAAAAAAAAAAATGACTGTGTTTGCAGCCATATGTGTTGTGGTGACAGTACAAATTCATCCCGTTTTCTACACATGCTCACATTACAATGTTAAAGTGGATGGCTATGGTTCTTTCCTAATTCCCTCCTGGAAATTTCTTTATTGCTTCCCCTTTGCTCTTCCCCCTGCTGTCCACCAATTCACCACTTTCCTATCTACCCCATTTTCACACCATTAATCTGATCAGAAAATAGAATTGCACAACACACATGGACTGAATTGACCCATAATAAAGCCTTCACTTTTTTTCCTCTGCATTTGCTCAGAGTTTGGCATCACACTCCAGTGCTGAATGGCGATGAATGGCTCTTCATGACCTATGGTAAAACCTAGTGAGTTTTTGCCATTGGCTGCATTAGTCCAGTTATCTCTGTGCAATGCTGCTTAAACTTACTGAGCTAAAGGAACACAGAGTTAAACAACAGGAAAGGCACTACTTTTAAACAGTTATTCTGACAGTTCTTTAGAGTGCTGAATGTAACAACATGCAACTTCCTATCTGAAGTGTTGACATAAATCACTTGACTGAAGTTTTTTTTTTTGACAATATCTTCAAGGGCTCAATTCCAGATGCATCTCTCATAATTTCTTTTGATGTTATATGAGTATGATATATTTAATCACCCACATATTAAAATTTGCCAAAGTTATAAGTTCTTATGGAGATATATTAATTACTGCCCAAAAATGAGTATCTGAAGTGACTTCAATCCCCACTGCTATCACATATTTACCTAACCTTGTCCTGCTTGTCATAAAACTGTTGTTCTTCTCCTAAGCCTTCTTTACCCTTATGTCAGTCACTTCATCCTACACAGCATGGAATGTTAATAACAAAAATATGACCATTAATGTTCCATTAAACAAAACATTATTAGGTGTATGTTCATCTCCACTTGTATTCATCCCATCTCTTCAACCCCTCTTTATGTGCGTGTATTTATTAGTTTGATGGATGGTGTCTGCAGACCACCTTCACTGTGATGATGGATAATACAAACATGTTACCTTAATTCAATAGTTTATCATTGTTCCTGTACTGTGCAATGTTTTAAAATCTTCTATAGGATTCTGTTTGTGTCATGCTCAGGTGAAGATGGAGGAAATCTTCATCTAATATGATGTGGAAACCGTCCTTACTGTGACAAAGCATACTGCACACACTTTTCAGGATATCTGGCCATACACAAATATCATATCTGCTGAGTCATAGTAATAATTTAAAAGGAAATACCCCCCCCTGTCATTTACAGAAAGCTGTACACACAATTAAATTGGGATTTTCAGTGAGGCCTGCAAAACAGCTGATAGCTGTACAACTGCATTGAGGTAGGCATTACTGATAAAATTTGGGGAAGACACATACTTTACTGTAGTCACTGATTGTCACATTTGTAGTGCTGATCACATTTATTTAGTTAATACCATCATGACACCATTTGTAAAAAAAAAAAAAAAAAAAGAACAATGATCTAGATTTGAACCCTGTCTCATCTGTGGTCTGACAAGGAGCTCACTGCTCTTACAGCTGGTACCGCAGGAAAAGCTAAGCAGCAGGTGTATTTTCCACACTCAGTACTGTCCAGAGTGCTGATGGCTGTACATTGACGCTTAGCCTGTTTGCATGGAGTGATGTAAACCAATTAACATGTTCCTATTTTTATTTTCATTTAAGCAGAAAAATGCATTTGCATGTTGCTTAACTCTGCAAAAATAGTAAAGGCAATAGCAACAGTTATTAATGTAATAAAACTTATGGCACAACATTTCCAAGATAAACTACAATATGAACAGCATAGTATCTGTCAGCTATTTATCCCATAACATATCTTCCAAATTACTTCACAAGTTCAGGTTAAATACATGAAATGGGAATCACGCATGAGCTGACACTTTGCCATCATCAGCTCAAATAAGTTTCTCACCGATGCACTATGTAAAGATGTGTTTAGCATGTATTACTATGGTTATTAGCCGGTTATCTTCCATCACATAGAAAGGCATTCATAAACACAAGAGAAGGGCAGGGGTGCGTGCTTCACTGAAGACATACTTAATTATGTGTGCCCTACAGCAATGCACTTGCAGGTGATATATCATTAATTGGTCCACTGTCAAGTGGAAATAAAGTGATACAGAAATAAAGAGCACAGCTATGTTGTTACATTTGGTATGGGTTTATACTGATACTGGACATTGGTCATCCATGATCATATCGCACTGATATTGTCAGGATGTCTTTAAATGTATTTTTGTACATTGCAATCACAAAATCAAGTCCGGCCTTTGCACACAAGTTTCTTAACAGTATATGTTACCTGCGACATTATGCTGATGTTATTCTCTATAAAGACCACTATGACAGTGATAATATAATACCATTCTGTGATGGCACGAGTGTTAGGTACTGTGTTCTCCAGCTGGAGCAACTAGTTAGGTAGGGGTTCGAATGCCACAACAGTCAACTTGTGTGTGTGTGTGTGTGTGTGTGTGTGTGTGTGTGTGTGTGTTTGTGTCTGCATGTCTAACTGTGTGTGTGCATAGTCAAAAGAGCATACATCTATGTCTTAATGTCCTTACTCAAGTATCATTTGGAACAAAATTTTACAGTGGTACATGACTACACAGCAATTCCATGCAGCCTTCCCAAAATCCTCTTCTCACCATACACTGATGATGTCATCCTCTATAAAGTGTAGTCTGGCACTGTTAAAGTCAGAGTTGTGCTGTGGCACTAGCATTACGTACTGTGTTCTCCAGCTTCTGGAACTAGTTAGATAGGTAGGGGTTCTAATCTCACAACAGTCAACGTGTGTGTGTGTGTGTGTGTGTGTGTGTGTGTGTGTGTGTGTGTGTGTGTGTGTGTGTGTGTGTGTGTGTGTGTGTGTGTGTGTGCGTGCGTGCATGCACTCAATTATCAGTTAGGACACAATTTTAGAGTAATATGTGATTACACAACTTTGTAAGACAGTCCTACCAACATCATCTTCTCACCATATACTGATGATGTTGTCCTCTATAAGGTGCACTCTGACACTGTAAAAGTCAGAACTTGTGCCGGGGTGCTAGCATTAAGTACTGTATTCTCCAGCTTGTGTAACTAGGTAGTGAGGGGTTCTAATCTCACAGCAGTCAACTTGCGTGTGTGTGTTCAACAATCACTTAGAAGACAATTGTAGAGCAGCATGTGATTACACAGCTATGTCTAACACTCCTACCAACATCTTCTACTCACCATATACTGATGCTGTCATCTGCTATAAAGTGTACTCTGACACTGTGTAAGTCAGACTTGTGCTGTGACTCCAACATTAAGTACTGTGTTTTCCAGCTTGTGTAACTAGATAGGAAGGGTTCTAATCTCACAGCAGTCAACATGAGTGTATGTGTATGTTTGTTCATTCAACTATTAGTCTGGAGACAATTTTAGAATGGCATGTGAGTCCACAGCTATGTCAATCACTCATCCAAATATCTTCTTCTTGGCATACAACAATGATGTGATCCCCTATAAAGTGCACTCTGACAGTATTACTATCAAACGACTGTGTTGGCACAAGTATTAACTACTGTGTTCTCTAGCTGGTGTATCTAGATGGGTACGGGTTCTAATCTCACTGAAAACAACTTGTGTGCATGTTAATTCAAATATTAGTATGGAGACAATTTTACACAGAAATGTGACTCCACATTTATATCAGGCACTCGTCCCAACATTATCTTCTCCGCATAAAATGATGCTGTCATCCTCTTTAAAATACACTATGACACTGTTAAAATCAGATGTATCTGGTAGTGCTAGTATTACACTGTATGGAATCCAACTTGTATACCTACATAGCTTTACTGTTCAAATCTGTCAATTGCTGGGTGTGTGGTTGGTGTTACATTACAGTCATTACATGACATTTTGAACCTCTTTTCATTTGAATCCCACTCAGAAGTACCTTTAACATAGCCCCATGAATCCAACATCCCCTTTTTTCCTCAGTCCACATACAATCCTTTCTGCAGAGCACAGGATGATGTCATCATCTCAAAGATGCATACACACATTGTGGAGCAGAGTCCTTTCATCACCCTCTGCAAGCCATCTTCAGACCACTGGATGTATGATGGCTAATTCTGTCATAGGGTGGTGTATGTGTCACATATAGGCATTATGTAATACAATCAAACATATACACATATGGATGTACCTCTACTATCTTATATCATATAGATATAACGATTTTGGTTTAAATGGCGCAATAATAGCTAAGACTTTATATGATGTTGGCTATTAGCCAAGTAATGTCTTATGACACTGTGAACATTGCACATGTCAATGTTGCTGTCACCCACATGTGCTGTGTTCAGGTGTGGATGTACTGTAGCTCTACAACACTGTATTCCAATCTGTGATCTGAGGTAATGTATCCATGGCCACTGCTGCCATTTGATTACATGATCCTTCCATAACAGCTGTAGTAATATGCCTCCTGAGGACTGTTGACATGGGATGATGCTATGTATATTGTTGCCTTAATAAGGCATGTGTCCTTGTAGTGGAGTATATCAACATTGTACACAGTTCTCTTTCACCTGTCACAGTGACAACTGCATTATGGCACAGATGTGCATTTGTATATCTACCATCATGAAATGGTATGTGACATACAACAATATTATGTCATACTGATAACATGGGCACATATGCCTTGTTTCATCCACATGTTGTGATGATGTTATATACACAAACATATAACAAGTACAGATTCAATTGCAACCTTGGGGAGTTCATTGTATGTACAATTGTGTTGTTATTTACAAGGATTATTCAGGTGTTCCCCATAAGCACTATGTATCTGTCAGCAGTTGTGTCATTAACTATTCTGCATGAACCACATCCACCTCATTTGTAATGTGTCCATATATGGTATCAGGGGTCTAACACACACACCTGTCTAACGATAAACTTATAGGCATATGATGTGCAATTGATGTAATGATGTGAAATGGATAGAGTTGTATGACCATGTTAGCAGTTCCACTGTGTGGCATGTGATGCATACCCAAGCTCGTATTTGGAGGTGCTGTCACAAATCATATTTTAACTAAGTACAAAATCATAAGGGGAATACACAGCTATGTGCAGAGATGGTTGAGGTTGGCACCACACATACTCAAATGGAAGCAAAAGACAACCTGTTAGCTGACAGATTTTAATCCAACTTCACTCCCCTGTCCCCACTGGTCAGCACCCTGAAGTATACATGCAAACATTAGTCAGCTTATTTTATCAAGACAGCAGCTCATCTGTGCACTCTCTAAAGGCAATAATATGGCATTAATGGGCCCTGACAACATCCCAGGTTGCCTATTAAATAACATAAAATGTGACCTAGCAAACACAGTTGGATCCCTACTTAACCACAGCCTCCAGACAGGCTAAGTTCTGGCAAAATGTTGGACAAAAACAGACATGCATCTGAACAAGGTGGGACCATCACCTAATATAGGGAATTACTGACACATAAGCCTGACTAGCCTCATCTGTAAGGCAATGGAAAGAATCATGGACCTTATCAACAAGAACATAGGTAATCTCCTGACTGTGTACCCACCCCATTTTTGACTCATTAATTCTAGAGCATGTCTGGTAAAGCTAGTTGACTTCTTTGAGAAACTCACCTAGGCCACAGATGAGGGAAAGCTTGTGCATCCCACCTAACTTGACCTGGCCAAGGCATTTAAAGAATACCACATGGCATTACAAAGAAAATGCCTCAACTGAGCATAAACCCCTACAAGTGGGTAGCCAAATGGCTCACCGACAGGACACATACTGTCAGTGTATGTGAATTCATTTCTAGCAAGAGGCCAGTGACCAGGGCAGTACCACTGCATTCTGTACTAGGCCCTTTCTTGTTCAGTATTTAATTCCCAACGTCATGGCAAACTTAGACAGCCTTTGTCTGAGCAACTCTGCAGATGACTGCACATTGTGGACAATCCTTGAATCCACTAACCCTATAGATATACTGCATAAAGTATTAATACACACAAATGATTGTTGCCGGAGCCATGGAGACACACTAAATGGCCAGTAAAGCAAAATTATTCCCTTTTGGAAAGCACATACTCAAGCTATTTACAATATAGACAGCAACCCCTATGAGTATACCTAATGTTATGTGATATGGGTACTCTCAGGTAGACAGTAATCAGAAGTTCAACCACACTGTGTCCATGGTAGTAACAAATACCTTCTATGTGGCACAACACATGAGTATGGGCATGGCACCAAGATCAAAGGACAATATAATTCCATTGTACTCAGCCCTCATCACACCAGTAATTGAGTACAATGGCCCTTTTGCATGTACCTTACCACACATCTGCAACAGCTGGAGCAACCCCATAGTTTTCACACAAGAAGGATACAGGGTGCAAAAAATAAGTCCTATGCAGAAAGATTGAAAGCCCAATCACTGTATTCTATCTCCCCTAAAGACTACTAAGGGCCAATCTGTGTCTGGCCTACAAGGCAGTATCCAATTTAGCTTTGATGGAAATGTTACATATCGGTAAAACAAACTGCACAAGGAACACTCATTCTAAGGATATGAACCTAGCCTCTGACATAATAAATCATGTTGGAGAGAGTGAGAGAGAGAGAGACACATCTTTCAGACACTACCCCTTCTCTGGAGAAGCTTCCCATTCACGTAAAGCTAAGGGATTCCTGACCCTCTTCAAGTTCAATCTAGATCAATGGATGGTTAATCATAATTGTACTCCTGGTGTTGCGCCTATGTCCCTCATGGAGAGAGGCAGTTGGTCATAGATAACATGGCATAGGCTCATACCTGTGTGAACAATATGCATCTAGGTATTGAAAATTGTGAAAGTAATGTTAAATATGGCTAGACTTTTATGGGATCTTGGAACATTAGCCTAGTTCTCTCCTATGAACCTATAAAGTCGAACTGTATCCTAGGTACAGCTATATTGTGACTGTACAGCATCATGGATGTACCAGTACATCACATCAGTATTACCACTTGAAGTTTACATGAACACATTTGCATGTATGTCAGGATTTCATGGCAGTATAACATTTTCATTGGCAATGTCGGGGGACAGTAATTGTGTGGCACATGTCTTGAGGTTTGACATATGCTTATCAAGTGTGCTCCATATATTGTTTGGTATGTGAACAATGTCACAGTGACAGCTTCCTTGTTCATTGACACTAGACTTTGCACTGCTGTAGTTTCTGTACACATGGGCATAGTTGCTGCATTGCCATCAGTCTCACATACTGCTGTACCATTCATGATAACGGATCACTTCTTAATTCACACATCAATTGCAGATGCTTCAGACAATACCCATTTCTATTACATGTGACAGGTGCATGCAATACACAGCTGTGTGTAAGGAATCCACTTATAAAAGTGTGTTGTTTGTAAGAACATGGCATAAGGAGGGTGAACCAGCACTACAAATAAAGGAGAAGATAAATGTGTTTAAATTAAGATGGCAACTAGATAGGTGTGAAAAGGTGGTGACAGCATCTAAAATTCTTTTGGGATCATGGAGAGGAGGGTGAAAATAAAAATTAATATAATCTACAAATGCTGTAAAAGGGATACATATATCTCACAAACACTAGGGAAGTGAAATGTATATTTACCTTTAAGGTAAATAAAGAGGAGCTCTATCTTCTTCTTCTTTTGGCTTTTCCTGGTTAGGGGTCGCCATAGCGGATCACCTGTCCACTCATGATTGGCAGTAGAGTTTTACAGTGTCGAGTTGCCAGCCCGGTGCCCAACCTTCCACAGAAGGTGCACACACACGCACTCACACCTAGGGACAATTTAGAGTGTCCAATCCACCTACAGCATGTCTTTGGGATGTGGGAGGAAACTGGAGCACCCGGACGAACCCCACGCGACCACAGGGAGGACATACAGACTCCGCACAGAAGGCACCCCAGCCGAGGATCAAACTGGAGAACCTCTTGCTGTGAGGTGGCAACGCTAATGGCTGCACCACCGAGGAGCTCTATGTGTATCATAAAGAGACATGGGACACTCTTGTCAAATTTTTTGATTAGTATTAGTTGAGACTAAATATTCTTGATAAGAAATTTAACAGACAGGAATAAAGTACTGAAACATAAATAATAACAAATAAGTTAGATAATCTAAGTTTTTCATTGTCAATAATAAAAAGGAAAAACTGAAGCTATCAAGAGCTTTGGCGGCATTAACAGTAAGACTGCACAATGGTCAGTCAACTCCCTTTATTTAAGAAACCCCAGTGATAAGGTGATATATAATATAAGACATAATACTAAAAATTCTGTAACATAGATTTTTAAATCAAAAATAACTATACCAATCAAACCCTACTGGCAGGGTTATGATAGTCAGTATTTAGTCTGGGAATAAGAGCAGTTTTAGATCAGAAATTCCATCAACTGAAAAGCGCCGTCAAGATTTTACTACCTTTATAGGCAAATATGTTACAAAACTCAGGTCAGAAATCATCTAGGGCAGGAGTTTTACTGAATTTTTGAGTTTTGATGCATTCAGTTATCTCAATTTATTTAAAAATTGCTGTCAGATAAGAATTTGAGAACCTTAGAACTAGAGGGAAATTGAGCTAGTCAACAGAAAAGTTAATGTCATCAATATGTACCTCAACAGATGAACTGTAATACAGTTTGGAATATTTCAAGAAAAGTGTTAGCAATAGTATTATTATAAGAACTACATGCATTATCAATGTCTAATGCAGCAATATATTTGCTAAATTCTTGCAAATGAAGTTTTTTTGCTAGGTACCTGAAAAGAATTTGGACTCATTCATAGAATTTAATGTCTGCTCTAGCATCTGAGAAAGAAAGTTGCATGCTCCATGCCACACTCAATTTGGTCTTTAGTGAATTTAATTTACATTCTAATTGTTCATCATAACTAGAAGCAATTAAATTGTTCATCTTCTTAAATTCCATTTATATATATGCTTCTTTGTTGTTGTAACCCTTAATTCTCAAGATGATTGGGTAATCAGAAAGCCTCCAAAGTCTGCTTTAAAGACTGTTCCCTTAATATCCATTTTAAATTGCAGTAAATTAACCTATTCAAGACATTTATCTAATCATTCCTCAAAAGAAAGTTTGATGGATGGTTCCAATAATAATGTTGGGTTTAAAGTCCAATAATATCCAATTTTAACAAATGGTAGGAAGCTTTTTGAATTTAAAACTAGTTTTATTTTAGAATGGTCAAATAACAATTGGATATGTGATTTAGATATTAAGTAAAAGTCAATACTTGACCAGTATTTGTGCTTGGCAGAAAAAAAGGAGAATTGCTGAAAATCTAGGTAAAGATTTCTAAATTGTCAACAGGATAGAAAAACAGCAATGAGTTTTATAGGATTGCTAGTAGGTTTAAATTAGAAAACTAGTCTATCTAAATGTTTGCTTAACACTGTATTCCATTTCAGAGAAGTAATAAAGAACTGATTCTGAAAGTTACATGTGAGATCATTAAGTTAATAGACAAATTTGAGCTTGCCATTACTAGCAGTATAAGAACAGAGTAAGAACAAAGGCTTTGCCATTCAGAAGTGTTTAAAAGTGATCTAAAATAGCAGAACGTCACTTCTCTCCTCTTCCACTTCTGCTCCAGCAAGTACCTGAGTCACTAATCAAACTTGGGCTGCCTAAGTTGCAGTCAGGTATCTGTCTACACCAAAGGAGCTAGCTATACACTTTTAATATTATAAGGCTACATATTCTCTGTTATAATAGTTAAGAGCTAACCTTGTAAGGAAACATATAGGTTCATAAGTTCACTTTTTCCTGTGTTCAGGCCAGAAGGTCTTCTAGGACCCAAACTCCTTCAAGTGATAATTGCATTTACTATTACTAATTTAGTCCTTAAACCCTTATTCAAATTGACTAAATCTAATAGAAACTTTAATCTCTGCTGGTATGCTATTCCATAATCTTGAAAGTGGTTGTGTAACAGTGCAGTCTGTCTTTTTGCCTTAGTAAGTTTGACACTGCATTTTTAGTGTTGTAGTTAACTCTCATCTAATATGTATGTAATTTTTTGCACAACACTGCTTGCAAAGATTCAGTCCTAATGCCCTATATGCCAAGCACAATTTACCACTGATAACCTTATAACTTATACTAAAAATGCCAAGTCAGACAAGCCTATCTGGATACTGGCAACGTCTAAGTGATGGAACTCCCTTAGTAAATATCCACCGTACAATTCCAACATGTTAACCTCAGTCATATGCACACAATGATGGAGTATATTCTATCTAATAACAGTAGGATGATAGCCTTAAATAAATGCCTTAATATCGATCTAAACAGCAACCCTAACAGTCTTTGGGCTCTGACTTTAATTGCTATAACATTACCCTTAAATGACAGTGTATTATTCACTGTTGTTCCTAGGTCTTTTGAATGACTAGACTCTACTAGCTCATAACCTAAACTAAGTGTATGACAAGCCCTTCTGCAAACAAAGGTCATTACCCCCATTTATTTATATTGACAAGCCCTTCTGCAAACAAAGGTCATTACCCTCCATTTATTTATACTAAATTTATAACCAAACTGTTTTGCCCATAAGTTAAAAGTATCAGCATGCTTATGAATTTCAATTAAATCTCTAGGAGATTTACTCTCTAGGATGCATTATTGTATCATTCAGGAAGTCATCTAGCCCAGAGAAAACCCTCATGTTGCCAGATATATAGCCAGTTAGCTCATAGACAGGAACCAGAAAGTTAGAATTGGGGAGACACTTCTACAAAGAGGACAGCCACAAGTGGAGTCCCACAGGGATTGGTCCTGTGACTGCTCCTTTTTGAAATTTATTTCTCTGAAGTCAAGGCCAATGTCAAGGACCTTTGGTTGACCAAATCTGCAGGCAACTGAAAATTATTAGCAGTTATAGAATCCCCCAGTGAAACTAATGTTCTCCAGGAAGGGCTGACACAGACAAGTAACTTGTGTCAGAGACCTGGACTAAAATTAAATGCCAAGAAATGCATAATAGTACCCTTCGAGAAGTCATCCACCCTTGCTGCCTATCATATTTATTTATTTATTTATTTATCATTCATTAACCAGGTTAGTCCACTGGGCTGGGGGCCCATTTTCAGTGGAGGCCCGAGGAGAAAAGCTCCACAAACACATGATAAAAAAGATGATACCAAAAAATAATACACATATATCGTAACAAAGCCAAGTTATATTGCAAGTTTAAAAACATGAAAAGGGGCAAGATAAAATGACATGTGAGTAACAAAATTAATGCCTTGTACATAATCATTAAAAATATTGACAAAGCCCCACAAACACAAGATAAAAAGAAAAAGATGATGCCAAAAAAATAATACTCATATATCATAACCATACCAAATTGTATTGGAAGTTTAAGAACATTAAAAAGGGTAAGATAAAGAGACATGTGAGTAACAACATTAATACCTTGTAGAAATCATTAACGATATGCATTTTGTGCATGTACAACAACAAAATGATAGCGGTTGAGTTGGCGGAACAAAATAGAAGAATAGTAAGTGGAGTGCAGAGAAGAGTGAAGACTAATTGAAGAGACAGAGAACAGCAAAGAATGGCAGTTGTGTCAGTTACAGTGGGTGGAGTGGAAGGAGCGGTGGTAAAGTAAAATAGAGTGGAGAGAAGGAAACGAGGAGGAAAGGGTTAGGGTAGCCAGGGAAATAAGAAGTAAAATAGGGGGGGGGGCAAAGTTGGGAGGAACGTTTACTTTTTGCGAGTGTTCAGTGGTGTAGCTACAGATCCACAGGATTGTAAGTAAATATAATGTATGAAGGGAATAGTTCTGGTGTGGTAGTGGGAGATTAGGTGGGGTGGTGGCAGTTGTGGAAGAGAGAGTTGGCTAGGTATTTTTTCAGTTCTTTTTTGAGGAGGAGCAAAGATTGGATATGTCCTATGTTAAATGGGAGTTTGTTCCAGGTTTGAGATATGGAGCGTTTATAAGGTAACCTGCCTATAGTTTTATTGGACTTGTAGGTGTTCAGTAGTGCTTGGTCAGTGCTACGGAGAGATTGTGCAGGTTTGTAGAGGGATAGGAGGGTGGACAGGGAGGGACAGTTTTCAGTTTTGTAGAAAAGAAAATGTGCAATTTGTAGCTGTAAAAGTTGGAGTAGTTGTGGAACTCAAGCCACTGAAGTTTCTTTAGTGCAAGACTGATGAGATTTGTAGGGGAGATTACAGGCAAATCTGGCTATCTGGTTGTAAGTTTGTTCTAGTTTGGTTAGGAGATTTGCTTGGATGTGTGTGAATATAGGGGAAGCATAGAGTAGGCAGGGAAGGAGATAGGCTTGGACAAGTGAGGTCCTAGCCGTGTCAGTTAATAATTTTGTGTGTCTATATAGCAAACCTAGTTTTTGATTGGTCTTTTTGATGGACTGTAGGATGTGATGGTCAAATGTCATCATATTCAAAGCATACTGACAACACTCACCAAAGAGTTGACCCAGTAGTCAGGGACATGGGGATGCACATAGACAGTAATCTAGCCTTTAACCATCACATGTCCACAGTAGTGAGGAAATAATTCTATGTTGTATAGCTTATAAACAAGGCTATGGCATCTAGATCCAAGGAGGTTATTGTTCCACTGGATTCAGCATTCATCAGACCCATCGCTGAGTATAGTAGACCCTTTGGTATACACCTAATCACACACATGCAACAATTGGAATGTCCACAGAGTTTCTTCACTAAAAGAATACAGAGTATAAGTAACATGTCCTGTGCAGACAGTCTCAAAGCCCTAGCCTGTATTCTGTCTCCTACAGGCTGGGGGGAGATCTGTGCCTGGCATACAAGGCATTGTTGGACCCCCACCTTGATGGACCTCGTGCATTTCTATAAAACAAACTGCACCAGAATTACCCCTTCTAAAGACTTAAACCCTGCCTGTGATATAAATAGGACCTGCTGTAGAGACAGGTATGTATCCCAGATACTACCCCTTCTCTGGAACAGGTTCCCCATGCATGTGAAGCAGAGTTTCTCCCTAACCCAAATTCAGTTGTGACTTGGACAACTGGAATGGGAGTACGACAGTCACCCGTGGTTTGGCACATATGTGTTTAATGGACACAGGAAACCTGTAAATGTTTAATCTCCCAGGTCCCTGCTTATAAATGTTTTATCTCCCAAGCTGCTGCTTACACTTATCAAGGGTACCAGAACTTGTCAGACATTTGGGATGCATGGCTAGGCTTAAAAAGGCCCTACTGGTTGTTAGACTAGTATACACCTATGAACATATAACATAACTTTATAAGTTAAATAAAAAACATACTATGTATGCTTAATTTTATTCAAAGTATGCTTGACCATATTATCAGCAATAGTTGTACACCACTGTTAAACTGCACACCAATAATTTAACTGTCAGTGTTTTATTGTATAAACACGGGCCTATTATGCTGTCATTCTTAATCTAACAGGTCACATACTTACAAAAAAATCTTTTGGTTGTCAGATATTGCAGCTAAAATAAGTTCAGTTCAAGTTTATTAATAACGTGCAATATGCTATAAACGAATCACAACAGAATTAACATTGTGAACATCCTACGTAATAAAGGAAAATAAATAAAATGAGAGTTTAAACATATCCATGATCTATTTTTGATTCCATTGCACTAAATCTATTTAAGAGATAGTTTAGTGTCGCATGTCTCACAGTTTTACCTATATGTGTCCCTTCCAGTTAATATGTAGTGACCTGTCCACTCCTATGAACTAATGAAGATAGTATAGCACCTAGCTTATTCAGTTTTATATTTTAAATATAGTATTGGCCTTCACTTTCTCACAGATGCATCTTTTAATCTTTTCATATTAATTTTGGTGGAATATATGTGCAAAATACATTTCTTTTCTTTACAAGAGACATTAGTTCATCATTATGGGGGCTTCTGATTTATGTTCTTATTATTTTTGACTTTAGTGCATCTGTATAATATGTACTGAAACATCTTCCTTAACTTATACCAACTCATTTCCATTCCCACCCAAGCAAACAGATTTTTAACCAGTTATAATAATACAGTTTTTAGCCTCAAAATCTACAACCCTATAATTATATATATTTGTGATGAGAGAAACAACCCTAACAGAGGAGATTTCAAAAAAGTTTTACTAAATAATGATGTTTTAAGATGTACTTGTAGTTAATTATCAGAGTCTGCTCATAATCTCACAGTCATGATCCGTACAAAATATTATGCTGTATCTCTGATACAGCTGAGCATTTATGTATCTTTATCTGTTGTCAACCAATAATTCAATTAGTATCACATATCTCTTCTAAAATAATGTTAGGCTTTAAAGAAATTGGCTGAACTGCCTTTAATTACTTACTACTATATGTCATCTCCTCAAAGCTACTGTTCCTACCCTTTTGTCCCATATCTGCAAACATTAAGCCTCCCCAAATAGATTAAGCCCATTAATTTTTCTGCAGTGGGGACATACCCATTACAGTATGTGGTAGAGACAGCTATCCTCTGCATACTGTAGTGGTGGGTGTTGAAGAGCAGTATATAAAGGGGTATTTTTCAGAAGCATAACTAAGGCAGTGTGACAGGGTACTTTTCTTTTTTTTTTTTTGCTCTTCAATCGAAGAGATAGTGGGGGGGGTGTAGATGTAACTATAATAATCTGATCGTAAAATGTAGTGCTTTTTTTTTTTTTTTTTTTTTTTGCTCATTTGATGAGCTACCTGGGGTGGGGAGTTGGCTTGTGGTATCAGCACAGGGTGCTGATTGAGCCAGCTAAGCCTCTGGTAGTCATTCTGACAGCCATCATGGTTACTTATTTTCTGTGCCAAAATACTGGCAATCTGAGCATTTTTGGAAGAGCTTAATCCCTAGGCAGGAGGAAATGTAATCACATCATCACAGAGATCAGTGCCCCTACCTTTACCCACATGCAGGCATAGATTAACTTGCTCAAATGAAGGTTAGCGCCAGTTGACAGTTTGGCACATTGTATGCCCATACCCAGACAACAACTGCATAACCCCCCCTCCAAAGCATTGTAGCTGCTTGTGGTCAGATCCACTGCATGGATGGGGCCACCCTTCATCCTCTGCCAGTTCCTTCAAGCAGCTAAGCTGCCAACTGAACTCAGGTCATCTGAATCATAGTTAGGGCTTTAAACCTCCACAACACCAGAGCTGACAGCTCAAAATTATGTTTTATATATTTACAGTCAACTTCAGTTATAATACTTATGTAATAGATTGATATATTTTATTGGATATCATATATTATAGTTTACACATTCATATTCTTATAATCCAACAGTGGCCATAAGTGCTCCAGTATGCTAAATATAAATATCCCACAAATGTACACTTCAGAAGGAATGAGACGGGAAATTCTTTTTTACGTCTTATTCTAATATTCTTTCTTAGTTTTAAAATTCTTTTTACACACTACTTCATATTTTCATCTGCTGGTCTGGAAATAATTACATATACAGCATTCAACTACAAAGGTTTAATTTATATGACTTCTAATGTTCTAGACATAAATTATCAATAGTTATTTTTCTTTTTTTTTTCTACCTTTAGACCCATAACCTTTCTTTACTTTAAATTAGGGCAAGGAGTTAAGACCTCACCGCATAAAATAAAGCAAAATGCTTAGAAATATTAAACTAGAAATAAAATGAAATATGTGAAAAAAGTAAGAGAAAGATTATTAATGTAAGCTGTATTCTGGATTCAGAATTCATTCTTATATTATATGTGACATACTACCAATACATGGTATTAGTGTTTGAACCGAAACCCTAATCAACTATTTGTTTTTTTTTTGTTTGTTTGTTTTTTATGTAAAAGCTAGAAGGGGTGGGATGAAATAGGGGAGAGAAAAACAGAGGGAATTAACATATTTATTTTCTTTTTTTTTCTTCATTTATTCACATTCCTTTATTGTGTGTGTGTGTGTGTGTGTGTGTGTGTGTGTGTGTGTGTGTGTGTGTGTGTGTGTGTGTGTGTATATCATCTTTCAGATTTCTATCTTGATTATTTATATCTCTTTGTGTGCAATATGGCAAGGTTGAGTGACTTTATTTAATTTATATTTTTCACCATGTGAGTTATCATTTTAAATTTTGGAGGTAGTAGAAGGTTAAAAAAAACAGATTTTTCTCTATTTGCTTATTCTGTTTGCTGAGTAACTGGGGGACATTCAATTCAAATTTCCTTATTTAACTACAAACCATTCTGATTCTGTTAATTGTAAATTGTATTTTTCTGAGTTTTATACTGCAGTCTGAACAGTATAATATGTGTCAGATAATTATTTTAATACCTTTATCTTTTGTCTCACAACTGTCTATAGCTTGAAAATTTTACAAAATAATGGCTAACTTCAGGGTTTTAAGATTTATAGTCCAAATGCATTTTCTTTAACGAATGCATGTTCTCCAGACACACTGAATTCTAATAGTTAAATTGTTCTTTCCTCTTCTTTCCTTACTAAAAATGCAGAGGTATCTCATGGAAGTAAACTCCATTTATGCCCAGAACTATTTCATGAAACAATAATAAGGAATGTTCACAATAATTAATTTTGAACTTCAAATTTAAGTTTATACCTTGGACAATATTTATTGGTTCCTGTGTGTGGCAGCAACATTTTCCAGGGATATTTTGAATATCGTATTACATAATCTGGAAGATCACCTGGAAGATCACCTGGTCTTTTCATGAAAATTTTAACTGTTTTTTTTATTTATTTATTTATTTGTAAACATGACACTAGTAACATCAAATAGCCCAGATTGTATTTGAGTACAGAATTATTAAACAATTGATAATAGCTTGCATCTATAAGACCTTAATGCAATTAGAGAAAAGAATAATTTAGTCTGTTCTCATTATACATATGCCTTTTGACACTCAAGAAAAAAATCAATAGAATTTACATATTCGTTAGCATTTTCTCTACAGTACAGTCTTTTAAAGGAATAGCTTTTTTCCTATGATAATGGTTTACTGTTTAAATTAGAAATTAATAACTAAAAATTATAATAAAATGGTGGTCTATCTTATTTTATTACATTCAAAGAATGGCTTCTAAGATACTAATTAAATGTATTACTTAATGAAAAACAAAAAACAGTAAGAATCTGTAATGCAGTCCAACAAAATCCGGTGATAAATCCAAAGGAACAGAAAATGAGAACACAATGTTTTAGCGCTTTCATTCACTGAATTTAATGCGTGAACTTCTTCAGAAAACATACATAAACTATTATCCAAGCTCCCTTAAATATTCGACAATACAGGAAATGACATCAACAATTAAACAATTACACAAATATTTTTTGGAACCGCTTAAATTTAGTAGTAAAATATTATATAATGGTAATATGAATCTCTAATTAAATGCAATGACTAATCTAGTAAAAATATATAAATGTAAAACTTATTAATACGTGAAAACTATATGTACATAATGTATGTTGTTATAAATACATGTCAATTGTTGACAATAAATTCAAACTTAAAATAAACAATATGTATAAAAATATATATGCATATTTTATTATTTTTATTTATTATTTTATTATTATTATTTTACATTTGTTAACCGGGATGGTCCGACTGGATACATGTCCTTTTTCAGCGGAGGCCCGGGGAAAAAAGCTCCAACAGAGTTACATTGATAATTAGGTACAGTAAATGAGCTGAAAGAACTTAACAAAAACATAGGCTATTTACATACAAGTACAAGACTGCCATTACTATTTCTGAGATTACTACAAATGTAACATTAATAACATATTAGCAAGGACGGTAGGCAGTATAATGACATAGAGTTAGACAGGATACATATTTCTTTATCACAGTATACAAAGTACTTATCATCTTAGCTAGTTGTTTATGTTTTAGTTAATGGCACAGAGCTAGTCTGGGTTTGAGCAAGGACATAGCCAGTGTGACTTGAAGTGGAGTTTTAGACTATTTTTGAATTGACTTAGAGAAGTTGCAAGCGTGATGTTATTTGGGAGAGAGTTCCATATTTTACCAGTGGTGTTGGCAAATAGCGTCACCACCTAGGTTGAGAGATTTAGTTGTTTGGACAAGGAGTCTGTTTGCTGAGCGAAGGCAGCTTAGATTGGAGTAGGGTGTCATTAAGTTTTTTAGTGCTGGGGTATTCTCAGGTTGTTTAAGGATTTTGAAGGCCTCTATGAGTTGGGACTGGTGAAGAAGGTGTGGGAATTCTATCCATCCAAGCTTTTTCAGGTTAGTACAGTGGTGTGTTCTGTAGGGTAGGCCTGTAACGAACCTGGCAATGTGATTATAGCAGGATGAGAGCTTGGCCAGATCAGATTTGTTAAGGTGAGTGAGGACAGGAGAGGCATATAGTAGGGCAGAGAGAAGGTGTGAACGGGCTGTGGCTGCCCTGGCATTCGAGGTAAGGAAGGCTTTAATTCTATATAGGGTCCCAAGTTTCTTGTTGACTGACTTAATGGCTTGGTTGATATGTATATCAAATCTGAGTTTATTGTCAATGTTTACTCCTAATAGCTTTGTATAGGTGTCTGGGGAGATGATGGTCCCATTATTGGATTTTATAGTGAAGTTTTCAGTCGGAGATCTATTGGTTGGGTAGAAGAGAAGTAACTTGGTTTTGTTTGGATTTAAGATCAGGAGATGGTTGGCAAGCCAGTTTTCGACTTTGGTGAAGCTATGTTGGGTGGTAGTTAGTAGATTTGCAAGAGAGGCATTGGAACATATTATAGTCGAGTCATCTGCATATTGAATGCAGGTGGCTTCAGGGATGACGGTTTATATACATATGTGTATATACATATATATATATAATGTGTATATACATATATATATATGTGTGTACATATGTGTACGTATATATACACACACACACACACACACACGTATATATGTATATTGTGTGCTCTAAAAAAGTACACTTATAATGTATACATCTAATTTATCCATTCAGTAAAAAACATTTTAAATTAATCAACTCATTGAGTCCTGGCAACTTGTCTGCAGCCAAAACAAGTTGCCATAATGTTTCTTTACATTCTAAAACATTGTTTAGATCACCACCATACTCAATTTTATTGATCTTTTCTAGCACTGAAAATTCAAATTTCTTAAATTGTTTACAAATTACTGCATGTTTTGCCAAAGAGTTTAACTTATCTTTGTTTTTTATAGCCAAATTGTGTTCATAAATCCTTCGTTTCAAAATTCTTTTGGTTTTACCTATACAAAAATGATCACAAGACACACACCGAGCAAAATAAACAACGTAATCTGTGTTACAGTTGAAATATCCTTTGGCCCAGATGGTGTAATTCAAAGATTTGACAAATGTACATGAACTGTTACTGATAAACCTACATTGTTTGCAATTTTGGCAGGCAAATGTACCTCTCTTGGTACTAACTATTCTGCTTGTATCGTAATGTTTGGTACTACCAGCTTCTAACATGGACTTCAAATTAACTACCTTTTTATAGGTGAATTTGGGTCTAACACCTATAATGGCTGCTAATTCTTTATTACCTAACAACACTTTCCAATTGTTTTCTATTGTACCTTTTACTAACCACATTTCATTGACTATGGGTAAAGGGAAAGCGAAGTTGTAATTATTGTCAATGTCACCAATGTTAGAATCAGAACTTAGACAGATGTCACCAGATAAAAGAATAGGTTTGGCTATGTCTTGTCTTAAAGGAATTACTTCCTGCTCTATCCTTTGAATCCATTCCACTGCATAACCTCTGTGGACAAACAATGATCTCAAAAACATAATTTCTTCAGAAAAAATACTATCATCTGTCGTAAGCCTGCTTAAACGGATCATTTGACCCTTAACACCTTTTTTCATGTGTGATGGATGTAGGCTATCCTTATGTAGATATTGGTTGGCGAATATCTCTTTTCTGAAGATTCTACTATTGAATAAATTGTTGGCCTTGTCCATACGTAAAGAAATATCCAGAAAAGAAATGTTCTCTCCAAAACCACTTATTTTGAAATGTAAAAAGTTTGTGGTATTGTTCATATTTTCAATCATACCAAAAAACTCTTCATATGTGCCTGTCCACAAGAAAAATAAATTATCTATGTATCTGAAGTAGGATTGTACCTTGATATAACTTGGGTGTTTCACTAAAAACTTTAACTCCCAATTTGCCATAACCAAATTTGCAAAAGATGGAGCTACTCTTGCTCCCATTGCTACACCCGAAATCTGCTTGTAGATATTTTTGTCAAATCTAAAAAAATTATTGTCAAGAACTAGTTCCATCAGACTACAGATGGTATTTGTCTTATTGGTGTCAAAAACTGTGTGATTGGTGAGATACTCCCTAAGATATTCTAACCCCTCTTCTTGATTAATCGAGGTATATAGGGACCTGACATCAAGAGTACCAAACAATGTGGTGTCCAGTGATGTATTTAAGTTACGTAGCTCTTCCAATAAGTGCCAAGAGTCCCTGATATAAAATCTGGACTTCTGCACTATTGGATTTAATAAATGATCAAACCAAATTGATATGTTTTCAGTCTTTGAGCCTTTTGCTGATATAATAGGTCTAAATGGTGGTATTCCCTGATTGGCTTGTATCTTGGGTATACCAAAAAATGTAGCCAATTTTGGATGCTCCACCTGAAGATACTCATACCTATTGTAGTCTAACTCACCTTGACTGAACATATCAAACAAAGCTACATCAACTTTTTTGAAGCTCAGTTTCACTTCTTGAATGTTAACTTTTTTATAAGTATTAGTGTCATCCAACAGTTCTAACATAGAACTGTTGTAGTGAGTGGTATCCATAACAACTATCTTACCACTCTTGTCAGCCTTCATGATTCTAATGTCAGAATTCCTGCATAGATCATGTAAGGCTTCTTTTTCTTTTTGATTTAAATTTTGTAAATGATTGAAAAAACTCATCTTTCTAAAATCATTCTCACACATATTTTGAAACACTTGAAGAGTGGTGTGTAAGGGAGGATTGAATGTACTTGCTTTCTTGGGTTCATTATTGAAAGCAATGGTAGGTCTTTCAAGTACATCTTGCATAACATAACTTAAATTAAGTTTTCTCAGGTACAACCTGAAGTCTGCCAACAATTTCCCTATATTGATGTTGTTTGTAGGTATGGAAGAAAAACCTTTTTTCAAAACATCTACTGCTTCATTTAATAGAACAGTATTTGACAAATTAATCACACTAATACAGAAGTCTTCTGCTGTTTTTCTTGTCTCCAAAATATTCACCACTTTTGCCTCTTTTGATGGTCATTTTTCCCTTTGCCCTTGCCCTTCCATTTGTTCTTGGTGGTGTTGTTCCACCTGTAAGTTTGTTTGTTTTGTGCAGGGATCATGGGAAAAGGGCCAGAATTTTGCACCTGCACACCATTGGAAACTACTTCTGCATAGTTTACTCGATTGTGTACCATGTTCTCTGTGGTACAACCACCAGTCTGTGCATTGGTATTATTACCATTTTCATTGATGGTACTCCTAATGTCACCAATAATGTTGTTTTCAACCAAAACTTGTCTTGTTATTACATTACCAATGATCTCTGTGTTGCCCCCTGACAGATGATTATTATCATTTGAATGTCCGGTAATAGCTGATGCGTTCAGCACCATATCTTGTGACAAATAAGCCTGTTTCGTTTCATACGCTAAAATATCTCTCTTTAGTTTAGATTGTTTTCTGGCCACTATAGTGGCTCTATGTCTGTCAGCTTTCGCCTCAGTCCCATTGTAAATCACTGCGTTGTCTTTGAAACTGCTAAAGCTTTTCATTTTGTCATCTAATTCTTTAACCGTGTCCTTAACTGTAATTAATTCTTTTTGGTAGTGAACTATTAATGAGTGCATCATAGATAAACTGGTATTGTTATATAATTCTATCAAATGTTCACTCAATTAATCTCCTACTTTTGCACAGTTCGGAAACTTAACCGTGCGCAAACCTTGTGGCACGACTTTCCTGCTAATGTATTCTTCCAGGTAGGATATCTCTAGTTCTAAAGTAACATATCTAAAGACCAGTTTTTCAAGTTCATATATAGATTTCTTGCAGTTAACATTGTCCAAATAAATGGTGTCAGTATCTGACTTACTTGTTGTTGTGTCCATAGTGTCCATTGTTACACTAGAAAAAGGATTCGTGTTGTTTTTACAAACATAGTCCCACACATTTGCCTCTATTCTATCACTTTGTGCATTGAAAACATTCTTGGCTGCCGTTGTTGGAACCACTGGTTGAGTTCCTTTGAGTGCCACCATCACGTCACTTCCTGTGTCACTCAGCAGTGAATTTGAACTATTTCCACATGCTGAAACATTTTCTCTGTGTCCCGCTGTTGTTATTGACCCATCAGCGGACAATATTCCACCTCGTTTGTTGTTGTTAACCATGTTTGTTTGATTTTCCAAATTTTCTTTCACAGTGCGTACAATGAGAGAAATAAGTTCTTCCTGAGACATGTATTGGGAAGAACGAGTCAAAGCAGACCCACTCTCGGGGAACTGGATACACTGACAAGTTAAATAAACTTGTCTGACTAACTGGGCTCCCGTTCTCTGCTGCCATGGATCTCTCCCAGATAACACCAAAAAAACAGCAACGAAAAACGAAAAACAGTAAGAATCTGTAATGCAGTCCAACAAAATCCGGTGATAAATCCAAAGGAGCAGTAAATGAGAACACAATGTTTTTGCGCTTTCATTCACTGAATTTAATGCGTGAACTTCTTCAGAAAACATACATAAACTATTATCCAAGCTCCCTTAAACATTTGACAATACAGGAAATGACATCAACAATTAAACAATTACACAAATATTTTTTTTGGAACCTCAACGGAACTCAACCAGTGGTTCCAACAACGGCAGCCAAGAATGTTTACAATGCACAAAGTGATAGAATAGAGGCAAATGTGTGGGACTATGTTTGTAAAAACAACACGAATCCTTTTTCTGGTGTAACAATGGACACTATGGACACAACAACAAGTAAGTCAAATACTGACACCATTTATTTGGACAATGTTAACTGCAAGAAATCTATATATGAACTTGGAAAAATGGTCTTTAGATATGTTACTTTAGAACTAGAGATATCCTACCTGGAAGAATGCATTAGCAGGAAACTCGGGCCACGAGGTTTGCACACGGTTAAGTTTCCGAACTGTGCAAAAGTAGGAGATGAATTGAGTGAACATTTGATAGAATTATATAACAATACCGGTTTAACTATGATGCGCTTATTAATAGTTCACTACCAAATAGAATTAACTACAGTTAAGGACACGGTTAAAGAATTAGATGACAAAATTAAAAGCTTTAGCAGTTTCAAAGACAACGCAGTGATTTACAATGGGATTGAGGCGAAAGCTGACAGACATAGAGCCACTATAGTGGCCAGAAAACAATCTAAACTAAAGAGAGATATTTTAGCGTATGAAACGAAACAGGCTTACTTGTCACAAGATATGGTGCTGAACGCATCAGCTATTACCGGACATTCAAATGATAATAATCATCTGTCAGGGGGCAACACAGAGATCGTTGGTAATGTAATAACAAGACAAGTTTTGGTTGAAAACAACGTTATTGGTGACAGTAGGAGTACCATCAATGAAAATGGTAATAATACCAATGCACAGACTGGTGGTTGTACCACAGAGAACATGGTACATAATCGAGTAAACTACGCAGAAGTAGTTTCCAATGGTGTGCAGGTGCAAAATTCTGGCCCTTTTCCCATGATCCCTGCACAAAACAAACAAACTTACAGGTGGAACAACACCACCAAGAACAAATGGAAGGGCAAGGGCAAAGGGAAAAATTACCATCAAAAGTGGTGAATATTTTGGAGACAAGAAAAACAGCAGAAGACTTCTGTATTAGTGTGATTAATTTGTCAAATACTGTTCTATTAAATGAAGCAGTAGATGTTTTGAAAAAAGGTTTTTCTTTCATACCTACAAACAACATCAATATAGGGAAATTGTTGGCAGACTTCAGGTTGTACCTGAGAAAACTTAATTTAAGTTATGTTATGCAAGATGTACTTGAAAGACCTACCATTGCTTTCAATAATGAACCCAAGAAAGCAAGTACATTCAATCCTCCCTTACACACCACTCTTCAAGTGTTTCAAAATATGTGTGAGAATGATTTTAGGAAGATGTGTTTTTTCAATCATTTACAGAATTTAAACCAAAAAGAAGCCTTACATGATCTATGCAGGAATTCTGACATTAGAATCATGAAGGCTGACAAGGGTGGTAAGATAGTTGTTATGGATAACACTCACTACAACAGTTTTATGTTAGAACTGTTGGATGACACTAATACTTATAAAAAAGTTAACATTCAAGAAGTGAAACTGAGCTTCAAAAAAGCTTTGTTTGATATGTTCAGTCAAGGTGAGTTAGACTACAATAGGTATGAGTATCTTCAGGTGCAGCATCCAAAATTGGCTACATTTTTTGGTATACCCAAGATACAAGCCAATCAGGGAATACCACCATTTAGACCTATTATATCAGCAAAAGGCTCAATGACTGAAAACATATCAATTTGGCTTGATCATTTATTAAATCCAATAGTGCAAAAGTCCAGATTTTATATCAGGGACTCTTGGCACTTATTGGAAGAGCTATGTAACTTAAATACATCACTGGACACCACATTGTTTGGTACTCTTGATGTCAGGTCCCTATACACCTCGATTAATCAAGAAGAGGGGTTAGAATATCTTAGGGAGTATCTCACCAATCACACAGTTTTTGACACCAATAAGACAAATACCATCTGTAGTCTGATGGAACTAGTTCTTGACAATAATTCTTTTAGATTTGACAAAAATATCTACAAGCAGATTTCAGGTGTAGCAATGGGAGCAAGAGTAGCTCCATCTTTTGCAAATTTGGTTATGGCAAATTGGGAGTTAAAGTTTTTAGTGAAACACCCAAGTTATATCAAGGTACAGTCCTACTTCAGATACATAGACAATTTATTTTTCTTGTGGACAGGCACATATGAAGAGTTTTTTGGTATGATTGAAGATATGAACAATACCACGAACTTTTTACATTTCAAGATAAGTGGTTATGGAGAGAACATTTCTTTTCTGGATATTTCTTTACGTATGGACAAAGCCAACAATTTATTCAATAGTAGAATCTTCAGAAAAGAGATTTTCGCCAACCAATATCTACATAAGGATAGCCTACATCCATCACACATGAAAAAAGGTGTTGTTAAGGGTCAAATGATCCGTTTAAGCAGGCTTACGACAGATGATAGTATTTTTTCTGAAGAAATTATGTTTTTGAGATCATTGTTTGTCCACAGAGGTTATGCAGTGGAATGGAGTCAAAGGATAGAGCAGAAAGTAATTCCTTTAAGACAAGGCATAGCCAAACCCATTCTTTTATCTGGTGACATCTGTCTAAGTTCTGATTCTGACATTGGTGACATTGACAATAATTACAACATCGCTTTCCTTTTACCCATAGTCAATGAAATGTGGTTAGTAAAAGGTACAATAGAAAACAATTGGAAAGTGTTGTTAGGTAATAAAGAATTAGCAGCCATTATAGGTGTTAGACCCAAATTCACCTATAAAAAGGTAGTTAATTTGAAGTCCATGTTAGAAGCTGGTAGTACCAAACGTTACGATACAAGCAGAATAGTTAGTACCAAGAGAGGTACATTTGCCTGCCAAAATTGCAAACACTGTAGGTTTATCAGTAACAGTTCTTGTACATTTGTCAAATCTTTGAATTACACTATCTGGGCCAAAGGATATTTCAACTGTAACACAGATTACGTGGTTTATTTTGCTCGGTGTGTGTCTTGTGATCATTTTTATATAGGAAAAACCAAAAGAATTTTGAAACGAAGGATTTATGAACACAATTTGGCTATAAAAAACAAAGATAAGTTAAACTCTTTGGCAAAACATGCAGTAATTTGTAAACAATTTAAGAAATTTGAATTTTCAGTGCTAGAAAAGATCAATAAAATTGAGTATGGTGGTGATCTAAACAATGTTTTAGAATGTAAAGAAACATTATGGCAACTTGTTTTGGCTGCAGACAAGTTGCCAGGACTCAATGAGTCGATTAATTTAAAATGTTTTTTACTGAATGGATAAATTAGATGTATACATTATAAGTGTACTTTTTTAGAGCACACTATATACATATATACGTGTGTGTGTGTGTTTGTGTGTGTGTGTGTGTGTGTGTGTATATATATACGTACACATATGTACACACATATATATATATGCATATATATTTTTATACGTATTGTTTATTTTAAGTTTGAATTTATTGTCAACAATTGACATGTATTTATAAAAACATACATTATATATAGTTTTCACATATTAATAAGTTTTACATTTATATATTTTTACTAGATTAGTTAGTCATTGAATTTAATTAGAGATTCATATTACCATTATACAATATTTTACTACTAAAGTTAAGCGGTTCCAAAAAAATATTTGTGTAATTATTTAATTGTTGATGTCATTTCCTGTATTGTTGAATATTTAAGGGAGCTTGGATAATAGTTTATGTATGTTTTCTGAAGAAGTTCACACATTAAATTCAGTGAATGAAAGCGCGAAAACATTGTGTTCTCATTTTCTGCTCCTTTGGATTTATCACTGGATTTTGTTGGACTGTATTACTTAATGATTAACAGTAAGACGTTGTCCTGTTCGATTCTCAGCTAAAGCGTCTGCTATGTAGAGACATGCGTGAATGGGCATACCTTCGTTGAAGGTTGTGCGTCAGTGCTGGGAACTTGGCACGTAAAAATCTACTGCCAATCATTAGCGGACTGGAGTTCCGCTGTGGCGACCCCTAACCGGGAAAAGCCGAAAGGCACAACAACAACAACAACTTAATGATTAACCGGACTGTAAAGAAAAATATGGGATGTTGCCACTATTATAGAATTTCTCCATGGTGTAGGAAAAAATAAAATATTGCAATTTCCAACTAAGAGAGGTTCAGTCTAAAGCTAATGCTTTTAAGTTTAAAGTACAAAAAGGTGAAACTATTTTCATGGATTTGGTCAAATCCCAAAAGTAGGAATAGTGTCTTCTTATGTGCTGAATACATAGATGCCTAGAATTTTGACTGAAGAGCAAAGCTTGAGAGGTGAGTCTAGGTATCCATGTTGAGAAAACATAATAAAAGCTTATGATCACTGACCCAGTCTTAATTATTTGTTTTATCTGCTCTATATAGTACCAGCTAGAGAGAGAGAGAGAAAGTGTATGAAAGCAAAGTGTTTTACTGACTTTGAAAGGAGGTAAAGCACTTAGTTATATCAAGTAGATGACAGTATGCTTCTCATCTTCTTTACTTAAGAATTCTGACAAATCCAAAACAGTGAGGAGATAAAGAATCAAAATCAGAGACAGTTTTAAAGAACGCTCTTATTCACATAAAAGTTAATAGAATAGCAGGTTTTATATCAATGCATATTTTCTGAACAGTAATGAAAAGTATGAAACTGTAATGTCTGACACTACTCAATGACTGAAATGCTCTAAGATTTTCCAGAAAACCAAAAAAAATTCTGTGGGAAAAACAAACATATAACACATGGGGACAGTTGAGAGATATGGATAACAGGCAGAAACAAAACTGTTTTATCTTCTGTTACTGTTCTTTACTTTATGAGTTTTTTTTACATTTAGTCAGTACTGGCTGCTGCTAGTCCCTAGCTTGAGACTCGATCATAAAAGCACTTAATGGGCAGTTAACAACTGTTACATCCCCCCAAGTACTGTTAAGAATAGGTCTCACACCAGGGAAATGGATAACAAGTTTATCTTTTTTTAGATATAGAAGCTTATTCTCAGTGTTCCATGCACTGCACACAGTTTATTTATTATTATATTTAAAAATAGATTAAATGACATACCTTCAAATAAGACATGACATAAATCATAACAAGTTGTTCTTTTAATAGATGCTAAAACTTAATTAACCTTTTATTTTGTTTTTTTCTCAAAATTGTTACCCCTACTGGTGGATGAAGACTGAAATCTCAGTTGCCCAAGGTTCAAACCACTGACTAACAGAGTGCCTCCATAGGAAATAAATGTCAGTGAGTTGTGTCAGCAGTGATGCCTTTTTGGGGGAATTTCCCCCTTCTTTGAGTCGGTGTGACTGTGCATTTGGTATATATAAGTTCAGAAAGGGTACATAAAAAATACATAAAAAAACTTTTGGCCCTTTTTTGGTCAATGAAGTTCAGAGTTTCCAGTCTATGACGCATTCATTTTCATCCACTCACAGTGGAAGCTAACTTATAGCTGCAGTAAAGTATTTAAGCATGTGCTTCAAGATGGTGCCATAACACATTTGCTATGGTTATTGCTTTGGCTAATGGTTTGTCCCTGAAACTATAGTGAGGCTTGCTGTTAAATCAGCATACTCCACAAGCTGGAATATTTTGTGATTTATGATTTTATCATAAAGAAACAGCATGCACTTTAAAAGTTAGAATATCTGGCTATGAGTATGAATGAGTGTTTTTATTATTTCCACATCATGACTGATAGACTTAAAGACTTTGCATCCTTACTGTTCTGGGATGTTTTTAGAAACAACCTCAAGTTTACATTGAAGTTCAAGGTTACATATTCAAACAAATAATACAAAGTATAATCGCAGATTGTCTGCAATGGTAAATAGCCTCCTATCCCACTGAAGAGACAGTCACTGAGGCTCTGAACAGTTTATAAATACTAATATACTCCGTAGATTAAGTTTAGATTGGCATGAATCAGACTTACTCAAACTACATCCTTTACAGCCTTCTTCACAGGGTATGCAATCTTCATAATCAGGATCTTCAACTTCACCTAATTGTAAGGGAAAAATGCATATGTTAGTTCAGAGAAAGGTTCAATTTCTGCAAATTCACCAGACACAATGAGTGGAAACATCTTACTTAAAAGCGGCATTATAGAAAAACCCAAACACTAGATTATACTTTAGTCTGTTTTCCTCAGCCTAATACAAGTTGTCAGTTAAAACAATAAGCACTGCAAATATACATTGGTCAGTTGTGTAATATTTATATATATGTAGTATTTAATTCACTGAAGTCACCATCGCTGTCACCATAATTACAAGTAGACCTGTAAAGGGAAACCTCACAAAGATCATAATGGGGTTCACAGAGGCTAACAGCACATACCACAGATAAGTACAGACTATAACATTATTCTGCTTTGTATGGCCAGTTTGGAATGTGGTTAAGACTAATGAAAAATACTAAAGGATTCCCTTAGTTCATCTCTATAGTGCAGAACACAAAACTGAAAGGAAGATGTGACAGCAGATAAGGTCATCATGGAAATGTTGTGAAATGATTAGAGTACCTACACAGATAGCGAATACAAGTGTAGTTCCAAAATGTTTAAGGGATAGTAGAGATAGTAGAGAAGAATTAAAAGTAATGGTCTTTCAGACTGATACTTCCCATAAGTAGACTGTGGTCCCTGACTGAGTGTTATCAGTAGTAAAACAACTTTGCATTTGATATGATGCTTACTTCAAACAATTGTTTTAAATTATTTCGCAGTCTTTAATACTGTATGAAATAAGCAGCTCCAAATACTCTTAGGGTTTTAAAATGATGACTTGTTTCTGACAGCATGCCATGTGTTAGGTGTATGTGGGCACATGCACAAGATACAGAGAGAGACAGACAATGCACACACACAATTTATTTGATTATTTACTTATTTATTACATTTTTATTAGTCTTTTCTTTTGTCATCATGAACTACAATACTTTGGAGCTTAGCTTATATTTCACAACTAGATGTCATAAGGAATATTATACTGTGCATGTCTAATTATTTAGTGTAGAATAATATATTACTCATCACAAACAAATCAAAAGAAGCTGCTTGGCTTAACTTAACTGCTAATACATATGTATAATTGGGCATTATGTCCTTGAATCTCAATGTAGTTTTTACTTAGATCTTCTGAGATACTGCCTCACCATTTCTTTGCTGTGAAAAAAGTACTTTTATTCAAACCCAAGTAGAAAAACTAATATCACAAATACTAGTCAAAACATGGCATAATGGGTAAATAAATAATGCCACATTTGGACTAGAAAGCGCAGGAAACTAGGAACAAACTGATATTGCTGGCCTATTCTGTTTTTATTTTGTGTCTGCATGTGTGCATGGCTAATGGTCAAGCACATTTTGGTGAAATCTGTATCTGTGGACCATAGCTGAGTCCCATTTCATTGACTGCAAAATGTATGAAAACAGTATTTAATGCTTTGACATTCACCAGCATAGCTAAAGCAACCAAAATGAATATGGTAGTTGGAGAGACGATCAGTGGACAGAAATTACTCTTACATTTTTTTAAGACAGAGAAAAAGCCCATGAAAGACCTTTCCTTGCCCCCCTGCACCACCTTACTCAGTGTGTGTTAACCCTAACCTTACACATTACATTAATAAAAATAAATTCCCTAACAGTATCACTACACAAAACAAAGACACAAGAACACACACACCATAAAACATGCCTAACCCTAATTCTAACCCTGACCAGCAAACATTTGCAGATTTGTAACATCTACTGTAAGACAGTCTTGCACATCTTCCCAACTACCACTTTTTCATTCAAATATTAATTTTCTTATATACTCCTTCTTACCTGCACTATATAAAATTAAATTCAACCATATGTGCTTCACACAAATGAGCATTCACTAATTTGTATATTTTTTACACTTATAAAAATATTTTAACCAAATGAGTATTCAACCTTTTAAATTACACAAACATACCCACACATGTATATGTGCATATGTGTTTATGTATGTTCATGTGTGTGCCTCTCTCATTATGTCAATCTACTCTTGGCTGTCATGTAGTTTTGCTGCATTTCATTGAATTTGATGATATCAATGGATGGAGATGGTCAACATACTTGCAGCCCATTTAAATGGAGCAGTATAAGTGAATGGGTAAGTTCCATTCGCTTCCACTGCTAAGTTATGCCATGATATATGTTTTCCAAGATCAGTAGATGTGGGAGTAAGGAGATTTGTTCTTTCCCCACTGTTGTACAGTCTCGCAATTGGTATATTTAAAGTTCCTTGGGATGTATATGGGGAGTGCAGGGAGTTGCCTAAATTTAGTTGTTTTAGATGTAGTCAGCAGGTTAAGTTGCTTGTGATAGCTTTAGTTTAGCTATACTGAATTATCAGTGGGGTCCACATCAATAATTTATATATATATATATATATATATATATATATATATATATATATATATATATATATATATATATATATCTAGTTACACTTCAGAATCTCGAATTACTGAAATCTCAAATTTCAGAAATTCGAGACCATGAAGCCTAAAACTAGAATGCCGAAAGTGCATAAGAGTGAATCTGAATTTCTCAAATCTGCGCTTATGCATTTCCGGTGTGTCGCATGTAGTGTTATGGTGCCTGAAATTGCAGGTGAGTGAGTGTTTATGTGTTTTTGTATGCTGTATGTGTGGGTAAGGGTAGGGAGGTGTAAGTGTGAGTGTTGGATTTGTTGGTGTTTGTGTGATGTGTATTTGTGTGTGAGCGAGTGCAGGATGGCGTGGTGTGAGGTTTTTTTTTTTATGTTATGTGCAACCTCGGAGTTGGTATATATAAGTATGGGGGTGGGGGTCACAGCCACCCACATGGGGGATGTAGGGGTGCTTGCCCCCCTGCTTAACTGTAGTGTAGGGTTGTGTGGTTTCTGTGCTGTGGGTGGAATGGTGTGTGTGTTATGTGGTGTATGGTGTATGTATGTTCGTGATTGTGTGATTCGGGATTGTGGGTTTCGGTTTTGTGAATGGTTCGACTTTATAGTCTCGGGTTACTGAAATTTGGGATTTCAGTAATTCCAGATTATGAAGTGAAACTATATATATATATATATATATATATATATATATATATATATATATATATATATACATACATACAAACACGTAAACACACTTTCAGAGTGAGCAAATCAGTGAGAGAGACAGAAAGAGAGTGAGAGAAAGGGAAAGTAGCATTTAGTAAAACTATTTGTTTAAGCAATATATTTTGTGAATACACCAGAGGTAGTATCATAAGTTTTGAATGTTCAAGTCCAAACTATTCCTTTTATCTGCTTCTACTAGACATTAGTACTGGTTTTGAAAACGTATCAGAAGAGGGTGAAAGTATCTACTATGCATTATCCAGGGGAAAAAAATCAGACTCAAGGCTGCAGAGCAATAATATCTTTTTCTTTTAACATGAAGTAGATTTTTTTCTGAAACAATTCAAAAAGCACACATTCTGAAAACAAAATCATCAAGCAATTCAAAGAAAAATAGTTCTGTCTCATACTGATTTTCAGGTTCTTTCTCTAGTAATTTGGATTGCCTGCTTTCCTGTAATACTGTGTTTTGTTTAATTTAAATGCTAACAGTTTTGACTCTTGCAGACTTCAAATAACTCCCCACTGGCTAACAAGTCTATCTCCAAGATGTCTGTCCCAGCCTTTTACAATGAACTTCCTGCTAAGTTTGTCATTTCAGCTGCTCTATGACCTCCATCTGTCCCTTCTTCTGAATAGCCAATATTTCACATTTCTCTGCTTCTGGTCCTCTTTTTTTATATGAAAGGAGGCATAACTTCCTCCATTTCAGGCTTTTATGTGTGATTCTTCTCACTGAATAACCCAATACCACAGTTATACTCATCCAACAATATGTATGTATATATATATATATATATATATATATATATATATATATATATGTGTATGTGTATATATATATATATATATATATATATATATATGTATGTATATATATATATATATATGTATATATATATATATATATATATATATATATATATATATATATATATATATATATATATATATATATATATATATATATATATATATATATATATATATATATATATATATATGGGTCTACTTCACATGACTGAAATTTCATTTGACCGATACCAAAATACCTAATTTTCAAAATACTGAAAACTCACTTGACTGAAACTCGTAATACTGAAACCTGACAATACTACATTTCAAAAATGCTAACTTGTAAATCATAGTCATGCACACTTACACCACAAATCACCAACTCTTTCCAGAACTTAAAAACTACTTAAGTACCCTCTTAACAGAAACTGGATAATATAAAACCAAACTAGGTGGGGGGCTATTGCCCCCACATCCCCCAATGTGGGGGGCTGTGCCCCCAACTATATATACTAACTCCATGATCGTACTAAAGTGGGGAAAAGGGAATATTACTTTTACTTACTTTACAGTAGTCTACGCGCTGCCATTACTGCTGGGAATGCACAAAACATCCGCCATATTACTTGAGATACTTCCCATAAAAATGTAAACAGACATACCCACATTTAGAAACACTCCAACACTACTTTCTACATGACTATTGGTATTCTGACAATCAATACTATAAGTTACAGTAATTCTTTTTATCACAAGCAAGTCAAATTTGAAGGGAAACCCACATCATGTCTATGGCTTACAACTCAGTGTAATGAGATTCAGTCATGAGTTTTCAGTATTTTGAAAATTCGGTATTATGGTCTCAGTCAAATGAAATTTCAGTCATGTTAAGTACACCCATACATATACATTTTATATATATATATATATATATATATATATATATATATATATATATATATAAAATGTAAATTTATTGCCTGAAGAGACACATAATTACGACTCAGCTTAAATGGACTCAGTTAAGTTGTTGACAATTTCTAAATTCTGAACAAAAACAGAATGTTAATAGGATAACATATGAGCTGGATAGTTATGAGATGCCCACTGAAGAGAAATAAAAATAACCTTGCCATAATCTCTGTGATATGAAATGATAAATTTAGAAGCACTAACGTAGGTAAGTACCTTCTTATCATACCTGTCCAACAACCTCCATTCCCTTGTAAAGGGAACAGCACTTACAAGAATGGAAGATTTCCTGGAAATATAAAAGCTGGAAATGTTAATGCTACAGTAGTAGAATCATTTTACTGACTTATCAAATTTATACAACAAATCTGCTGATCTATAGGCTGATTGCTCCGAATCAGTAGGATTTGAATTTTTATGTCATATGTTTTTAGATTTTTAAAAAAGGAAGATTGCTCCCCACAGATCATCAGAGTTTAAATATTTGAAAAGTGTTCTCTAAGGGGAGGAAATCTCTGTAACAGTCAAGTCAAAAACATTCTGATACTTGTAGTGGTATCATTAAAGTTAGTATCTTCAAATGGACAGACCAAAGATTATAAGGATGAATCTCCGTGATCTAAAATGATAACCTGAGGTGAAAGGTGTTGAAGTTTAACTTTATTACTCACATTCATCAGATGTCAAGTCGTGACTTTAACCACTAAGCTAACTCAACTGTGAGATGATAAAGAAGAAACACTGTTGTCTCTCTAAGTTTGGAAGAGCCTTCAGAAATAATGGCTTAGCAAATCCCCTATCACAGAGAGTCAGAGGAGGGGATTCTGAGTTCTGCAAAGCTGACAGTGTGGGTATTTGCAGGCATACAGAATCTATATACCACTGAGGCAACTGAAATTTGAACAGTTGCTGTTACAGGCAAATAGGATTTACGCAAGTGTATTTTTTTCAGGACTTGGGTATCATATTAAATGTTAAAAAGGTAAGCTCATTTGCCACTGCAAGTTTTAAAGTTCATCACAGCAAGACCATACTGTGTCCAAGTTTGTATACTTTTATTCCTAGAAATATCAGGTAGCTTTTAGTTCAGAGACCGAAGGCGGCCTCTGTCAAAACAGTTCTAATATACTGACAGCACAAGCAGCTCCTGGACTGATGTACATTTTCTATAATCTAAAGCTTTCCAGGACATGATCTAATCACTGATCATTACAGAGGCCAAAAATAGTTCTTTGGTAGACCCATCTGCAACACCTTCGGATGAGTAATTTATTTTGTTTTGTAGACTCCTGACTAGGTGATCAATATGGGTAGCTTCTGTAAGGGATGAAGGACTAATTTTCAGAGCCACAGTATCAAAGGAATGTTTTTAGTGTAAGCAAAGAACTTAAACCTCTGCACACTGGAGCTTACAGTGGTTCAATAAACTCTAGTACATTTAAAGTTCTTTTTAAGAAACAGCCATATTACAATATTCACAGGAATCCTGAGAGCACTAAGATGCTTTGACATACAAGGAAATGTCAGACTGATGTCCTACAAAGATGCAATGCAAATGTGGAATAAGATTTTAAATATCCCTCATTAGTGCACACCAAGAGGAGAGAGAGCATTTGGAGAAAACAAAATAACTTTAATAAACACTGACAACTTTTTGTTTCTTTTGAAAAAGATGTATTTGAGCAAATCTCATCCAAATGGTCTCATGAACTGAATCAAAAGTGCATAATTTTCATTTAAAATAAGAAAAAAAAATAATAGTGTTTATGGAGGCTTATACCACAAGAGGTCTAGCAACTTTCTAGCCAACCGTTTAAATGTACCCTTAGACAATATGTCTGTAGCTTCAGCTTAGTTTTATGCTCATATATTTACCAAATATTACAAACTGGAAATGATTTTAAGTGGAAACACTTTCTGTAATTTTTAAGACTTTATTTGAAATGATTCAATTTCTCTCTCCCTCTCTCTAACTTCAGGTTGCTCCTGCCCCTGGTCCATGTGAGCAGGAGTCACTGCTGGTAATCTTTCTTGCTGTTTGGATCTATTGCAAAAATTGCCCTTGAGTAAGAGAAACTTACGTATAGAACTCATTGTAATACTTGATCTGCAGCACGCTCTGTTGCAGTTGATCTATATATTTTCTACCTTCTCTGCCTCTACTCTATTGTCCTACATTCTTATTATCATGTAAGGGGGTCTGTGAATAGGTCTTATAGCACATCCTCTTCCATCACAGATATTGACATCAGTAGCAACAGATGGAGGGTGAGGAGTGGGCAGGAAAGAACTGAGGATCTTAAAATAGTGTGATCCATTTAAAGTAATACTGGCACAGGATGAGGCACCATATAAGACTGTTTGAAATCAGATTCTGGAAAGTGATACCTGTGACTAGGGGATATGTTCCAAAGACCAAATTTACCACCATAACAGCTACAAACAAATGTAATATGAGGGTCATGCTGCTCAACGTTAGAAGTCTAAATCTCAAAATGCACTCACTGGAAGCATTCCTTAAAATGGAGAACATTGAAATTTGTGCTGTAATAGAGACCTGGTTCAAGGCAGCAGAAAGCACCCCTGCACTACCAGGCTATAACTCATTCCACAGCTTTCAGCCCCATAACTTGGACCGAAGCTCCAAAGGCAGTAGTGTTTCCATATTCATAAAGGATACACTTTAGCCCAACATAATGCATCTGAGATACTTCAGGTGCAGCTAACATTGGGTAACACAGCGATTCAGGTTGTAGCCTGCTATAGGTCCCCAACCATGTCCCAAGACTCACACTCCATGTTCCTAAGCACTCTGGAGAATATTAGGGTCTAACCTTATACTCTCATACTGGGTGACTTCAACTATCCCTCCATTAACTGGGAAAACTACTCATGTACCAGTGCACTTGCTCAGCGTTTCCTGGAATTCATTAATTCCAATGCCCTGGACCAGCTAGTTCTTACCCCCACTAGAGGTAGCAACATCCTTGACCTGGTCATTACTAACATGGGCAACTGTTGCTCTACACCAATAGTCAACTCCTCCCTGGTTAGATCTGACCACAAATTAATCACCTTGGAAATCCACATCCCTCCCACCTCACCCCCCCCCCCACACACACACACAAAGGTAACCACCATGAAAACCTTCTCCAAAGCTAACTATGAGTTCCTAAAAGCAGAGGTGGCTAACTTCACGGCACCCATGCAAAGGGAGAATAGTTGCATGACTGCCAAATCATACACCAATGAACACGTACACAAATGTATGGATCTTGCCATACCCAATGGAACCAAGACGTTCTCCTCCAAAAAAAAGGAAGCTAATCTGGTGGTCCCCTGCCATAAACAAATTCTACAATAGGAGGAGGAAACTGATGTGGAATAAGGTAAAGTCCCAAGACTGGAACAACTCCCTTATCAGCCTCAACAAAAAGTTGGGATCCCTCATCAAATCCTCTAAAGCTAGCTATGAAAACAGAATTGCAGCAGATAGTAAAGACAACTAAAAGGCCTTCTATAGTTATGTATAGTGTCTCCATGGCAATACCCAGATTTGCTCTGAGCTACTGCATAATGGTACCTCCTATACCAACCCAACAGATATTGTCAATATACTGGCCGACAGATTCAGTGCCAACTTTACCCCTCACCCCCCAAAAGGACCAATCACAATACCAGTAGATTGTCAGGCACTCGGTATTACTGCTCCACAGGTTAAAACAGCACTGTCCAAGGCCAAGAATACAGCTTCTCCGGGACCTGACAATATCCCTGGCTGTATTCTACATGAACTACAGAGTGAAATGGCATCTCACCTGTGTGCCCTGTTCAATCACAGCCTCACCTCAATCTTTGTCCCTACCAAATGATGAACTGCTACAGTCATTCCTCTCCACAAAGGAGGAGTGACTACAGACCCTGGGAACTATTGCCCCATTAGCCTGATGAGTCTGATATGCAAAGCTATGGAATGCATCATCATGGACCTAAGAAATATGGATATAGGGAATCTCCAAACTCTGGATCCTACACAGTTTGGTTTTGTGAAGGGTAGATCACGTCTGTTCAACTTGGTCGACTTCTTTGAGTCAGTCATCAGAGCTGTGGATGAAGCCAAGGTGGTTCATACAGCCTACCTTGATCTGGCCAAGGCCTTTGATACCATTCCCCACTCAGGAATCATAGAAAAACTCACTAAGCTAGGCATCAACCCCTATATCACTAGGTAGGTTGAAAACTGGCTCACAGAACCTACAGTGTGAAAGTAGATGACTCCAAGTCAGATTGCAGACCAGTCACAAGTGGGGTCCCACAGGGTTCATTCCTGGGTCCTCTCCTGTTTGGTATCTACTTTGACACGAAGGGACTCTGGCTGACAAAGTTCGCGGATGACTGCAAGTTGGGAGCTATTATTAACTCCCCAAGTGATGCTGACATCCTACAGAAAGGCCTCACTAAGACCAATGACTGGTGTCAGAACCATGGCCTTTAGCTCAATGCCAAAAAATGTGTCGTCATCCCCCTTGGGAAAAACCCAGTTCCCTTGAATTACCACATTGATGGTAGTCCGCTGAACACAGAAGGTGTTATAAGAGATCTGGGAACACAGGTTGACAGCAACCTCTCTTTTGACCACCATATTGCCACTGTGGTCAGAAAGTCTTTCTATGTGGCACATCTCATTACTAAGGGTTTTGCATCCAGGAAGAAAGAGGTCATTGTCTCCCTCTATTCTTCCCTCATTAGGCCAATCATCGAGTACAATGCCCCATTTAGCATGTACCTCACTAGACACCTGCAACGACTGGAGAGGCCACAAAAGTACCTCACAAAGAAGATCCTAGGCCTTAAACACTCATCCTATATGGGAAGACTCAAAAAACTCCAACTATTCTCTGTCTCATATCGCCTACTTAGAGGTGAACTCTGCTTGGCTGACCCCAGCTCTGTTAGAAATGCTACATCTAAAGAAATCCCAATTCCTCCGCACCACACACTCCAGAGACCTCAACCTCATTACCACAATCAACAGAACATGCTGGAGGGACAGGTTCATAACTCAGAGACTGCCCATGCTTTGGAATACACTTCCTATACATGTCAAGCAGAGCACCTCACTGGCTGTCTTCAAGAGAAATCTTGATGAGTGGATGGGAAATAGAAAATTCACCCTGGGGATCACTCCAATGGCTCAACTCGACAGAGGCACTGGGAACTAAGGATGGGTGGCGTGATGTCAGGGTAATCCTATGGGCTAGGCTTGTAAAGGCTCCAGGGCCATTAGCCTAGTACACACCTATGAACCTATGTTATAAACATTTCTTCCTCACAGGCATTGCAAGTTGTATCAGGATAGTATGATCTTATTAATGCAATCTGCTATAAAGGAGATTTTAAAACGTGGCATTAAGCAACATATGATTCCTAGAAGCAGTTTGTCAGAAATCACATTTGCTTTTAGATGCCTAGTTATGTAGCAGTAATATTACAGGTTTAGTAGGCAGTGAATTAATTCCAAATTTACAGCTTACCAAGAAGGGATCTGACTCCAGGTATAAAGTTACCCAGATAAAGACATTTTATCCTAGCTTATTAATGTGACCAGGTTTATGACCCAGTGGCAAGCATTGCTTTTAAGTGCAGTTCGCAAGAAATAGCAGCATGTTTAGTGTACTTAAACAGCAATATAACTGACTAGTTTCAGTTATATAGCTTTCTTATAGCAGATTTGCAGAGGCAAGACTTAAGAGGTAGGATAATATTTTGACAAATTGTTCTCAGACAGAGATTATTTCTGGATGGAATTTTAAAAAGAATGTCTCAGTTTCCTTATGAATGACTTCCTGAGAAGGAGAGTGGGTTACAATATATCCTTTACAAAGGGTTAACACATTCATAAATTATTTAGATGTTCCAGAAGGTTATTTAAGAATACCCATTGTGCAGAGGGGGAGAAAAATGGGAAGGGCCGAGAGATAAACAATGTCACATACCCTTGGTGGAGGCTGGCAATACAAATGTGTGGCGTGGGTGTGGACATTAGGCTCACAAGTCTATCATCTTATCAGAGCCTTCAATGCAGGGGTACAGAAACATGCACTCACATGGAGAAGGCATTGTGGGCCTCCAAAGTGACACAGATCTCATATCCTCTCTGACCAGTGACAGGTTTGGGCTATCACAAATGCCCTATTTCTCAGGATAGAGCCAAGAACATAAATCACTCATGTCTGCCCGAATAAAGCCTCCCCAATAAACAGCTCTCACAGTAATCCTTAGTGATATCTCTGGTTAAGGGAACAAGTGGGCCATGATTGACTGGGGAAGGCTTGATGGTTAGTAGGTATGGGAACAAAAAAAAAACACTTAAAAAAGCTGTATTACTTTGCTAGCAAAAACACTTTAAATTTTCCGTGACAGGGAAACAAGGAAGCAAAAGTGGTGAGACAATGACCTTACTCAACATTCTTGTTGCAAACCTTATTGTAACTAGCAATAATACCCCCCCCCTTCCACACACACACAATCATTGTAGAATACTTGCCCTCTTGGCATTCCAAACGTTCACATCTGTGACCCACTGGATAATAACCTGATATACATCTTAGGCACTTATCAGCATTACTGCATACAGCACAGTTTTCCCAGCAAGGCTTGCAGATGTTGTCTGTGGTATGATAATAGCCAATAGGACAAGTCTCTCTGCACTCAGCATTAAACAGGAAGCGCTGCATTCCAAACTTATCTGAGGAAAAGAAAATGCACATAATTAAGTTGAGATGAAGCCAAACAGAACAATGTCAGACAAAGCATCTGCTCGGTAACAAAATATTTATCACAACTGGTAATGAGGAGGTAGCTCATGCATTATATCCATTTAATTACCTATTACAGTAAAGTCACATAAAACTGATGTTCAGACTCCACTAAATTGCTACTGAGTCTCAGATGTGTAAACTGAAGTATATACAAAGCTATTCAAAGCTGATAAATGTTAGAAGAAAAATATAACAACAGATAGGATATCTCATTACAGCAAAATCATTTTGTGGCTTCAATATTCGTCTCCATTTCTTTTATTAGACTTCAGGACCTTAATTTTTATGTAAACTATACTTTCCAAAACATGAAAAATACCCACTGCATACAGATCAAGCAGTACCTCTTCTAACACTGAGCTTTTTTTAGGTACAGCACAGATCTATAAATGAGGAATAGTTTCCACACCACTAACCACTAATGTTCATGTTGCATAATTTCCTTGTTATTTCACCCCTTACCAGCCATTTCTTTTCATTTTTCATATCCATTGTACATGTGGTAAAGAATCAAAAGCTTACACGGAAATGCAAGCAGACTCCATTAATTGGCTTTACTTGGTCAAGTTTCACAATGAACCAATCACAACTTTTCACTGCTACTAGCAAACTAACATTTGGCCTAAACTGAACTTTAGGAAGAAACAGGCTCTGAAGAATCACCATGTATAATGTCTAAATGATGTATTGAACACTGTATGAAAGAAGACTACACCTAACCACTCTGCAGCCCAGTATGGTACTGTCAAAAAAAAGGCCGTGGTGGTGCAGTGATTAGTGTTGTTGCCTCACAACTAATGATTCTCCCGTTCGATTCTCGGCTGGAGCGCCTTCTGAGTGGAGTCTGCATGTCCTCCCCATGATCGAGTGACATTTAAAGAGGTAGGTGCATGCATGAATGGGTGGGCCTTCCTTGAAGGTTGGGTGTCAGGCTGGCAACTCGGCACTGTAAAAATCCACTGCCAATCATTAGCGGACCGGAGTTCCGCTGTGGTGACCCCTAACCGGAAAAGCTGAAAGACACAACAATTAGAATTAAAAAAAAAATGCTGAGAAGAACACAGCATATCTGAACTGAAAAACAGATTCAAGTAATGTATTCAGGCCTACAAAGCCAAGATGGTTCTTCACATAAAGATGTAATCTACTGTTACTCACTGATTTTGATTTACCTTTTGTTTAATTTAATTACCTCAGTCCCCTTGCTGGTAATGTTCATTCATTCATTTTCTAAACTTTTTGTCCTGACAAGCATCACAGTGGCTTCAATCCAAAAAGTACAGACCAACTATCCCTACCCCTAGCAACAGTCTTCAGCTTGTCCTATGAATCTCCAGATATTCACAGGTGAAATGATGAACATATTCCTTTCAACATGTCCATCACCTATCATGATGCTTCCTTCTATTAGGCTGTGCCTTGTACACAACATGTAGGATTCACCAATGCAGTGTCCTCATAAAGTGCCCAGGCTACTTCAAATGACCCCTCTCAACATGAAGGAGCAGTGGATGCACTTTGAATTAATCCAGATTGCCAAACTTCTCATTCTATCACAGAAAGGGAGTATAGCTACCCTGCATCACCATCATCATCATCATCTCCTTTCAGCTTATCCCAGTTAGGGGTTGCCACAGCAGAACAACGGTCCGCAGAACAAGTGGCAGTGGAGTTTTACGGTGTCGAGTTGCCACCCCGGCACCCAACCTTCCACAGAAGGCACAGACACACACACACTCCCACCTAGGGCCAATTTAGACTGTCCAATCTGCCTACAGCATGCCTTTGGGATGTGGGAGGAAACCGGAGTACCCGGAGGAAACCCAGGCGATGACAGGGAGGACATGCAGACTCTGCACAGAAGGCAACCCAGCCAAGAATCAAACCGGAGAACCTCTTACTGTGAACTGTGGAAGTGAGTCAGAAAAAAAGGAAAAGGTTAATACAAGTATAGCATCAATGAATGTGAATAGCATGAAGTGTAAGAAGAATGATGATGTTTGAATGGTGATAAAAATGCAGAGATAATATGTTTACTTGACATAAGACGTACAGCTAAAAGGAAAAGAGTGGAATCTGAGATATGTGTAAAGGAAAATTGGTGTGGACTGTGGAGTAATACATGTTCAAGTATTGCAGTAATACTCAAAAATGAAGAGTTAAAATATTAAATGTAATGGTGATGGTGGCAGAGAGAGTTTTAGTGTGTGATATAAGGAAGGGGAGGAAGGTGTTTAGAATAGCAGTAGTGTATATAAATGTAACTGAAAGAAACAAATGTTTGAGGAAATTCAAAATTATGTGTAAATATGTCTGTTCTGCTAGTGAGAGATTTTAATTGTAATTTTAGAAAGGTGAAATGGAAAATAGCACAAGATGTAAAAGTGCTGAGAGAGTCTGTAAAGAAAGGTACTTTAAGAATAGGTAAAGGAAAAGTCTACACTTATAAGGGGGTTACTTAAAACAGAAACTAATTATATTTTGTTTACAGATAACATAAAAGAAATACAAGATGGAATTACAGAAGCAAAGTTTTCAGCTCATAGGGCTATATGAGCAAAAATAGGGGCAAATTAAAATCAAATAAAAGAAGGAAAACAGTTAAAAAAACTGACAGGGAAAACTTCAGGAATGGAATGTCTTAAAAAAGAAAGAGGGCAACTGTGGAAAATCATGTGACAATAAAGGCATTTTATGGCAGTTTGACAAAGTGGTGGATGGTGTGTAAAGAAAAGTTTAATAAGAAGTTATGTACTCACCATAACGTTCCATCTGAGTAGGTAACTTCATTTGTCAGCAACCTGTAGGTATCGGATCTGACCACGGATCCGTGCCGGCAGCTTTCCAAGCTAAAAGATCCGAGCTCTCAGCTCCTCCCCCTTACACATAATACCCTGCTGCCTCCCTTCAGTCCTCAGATCGAGTCTACCAAATATGCACCCAACAAAAAACAACTACCTAAGACACTCGAAAGAGGAACACTAACCTGATGCATGACAAAGGAAAACCTTCCGTCATGGATAAAACCATGAAACAGGCTAGGGGGAAGTAGGGGGGGGGGGTCGGTTGCTGACAAATGAAGTTACCTACTCAGATGGAAAGTTATGGTGAGTACATAACTTCTTAATCTGAAGTAGTTAACTTCATTTGATCAGTAACCTGTGGGACAGAGTCCCCAGCTACCAAAAACCTTGGGCGGTCCTCAAGGAAGGATATTCCAGAGCACTGCAGAGCCAAATGCTGCCCTACCTCTGGATATCAGATCCAAATTATAATGAGAAATGAAGGTATGAGAAGAGGACCAAGTAGCCACTGAGCAGATGTCATCTAGAAGTACTTTTGACCAGAATGCTGCAGAAGTAGCCATAGAACAGGTAGAGTGGGCATGAACCCCCAAGGGTTCAGGCCGGCCGGAAGCTAAATAAGCATGTACAATGCAGTGTGATATCCATCTCGTTAAGGTAACTTTCGTAATAGGCTTTCCCAAAGATGGCTTAGCGAAAGACATGAAGAGTTGATCCAATTTCCGAGTAGCCTCTGTCCTGTGCAAGTAAAAACGCAATTGTCTGTGCACATCCAATAAGTGCAACCTGTATTCCCCTTTGTTCTGAAAGTTCGGGAAGAAAACAGGCAAGTTAATTATTTGGTTGATATTGGATTCAGAGGCCACCTTAGGCAAGAATGAAGGGTTAGTCCTGAGAGAAACTCTGTCCTTATGGAAGACCAGATACGGGGGTTTCATACAAAGGGCTTGAAGTTCAGATACCCTTCTGGCTGAAGTAATTGCAATCAGGAAGGCCGTTTTCCAAGATAAGAATTTTAACTCGACCGAAGCTGCAGGTTCAAAGGGTGGGACCATCAGTGCCTGAAGAACCAAGGTTAAGTCCCTTGGGGGAACCGCATTCTTGACCGGAGGTCTCAACAGAAAGGTGCCTTTCAAAAAGGTTTTGCATATCTTAACGGATGCTAAGGGACCAAGGTTATCCCCTATGTGGAAATGGGAAATGGCTGCCATTTGGACTTTGACTGTAGAAGCACTGGATCCTTGGTAGAAAATATGGGACAGGAATTCAAGAACCATTGGAATGGGAGCAGTAAAGGGGTCTAAATCCCTATGTTTGGCCCAGATGGAAAAACGCTTCCATTTACTTCTGTAGATCTTCCTGGTAGAAAGTTTATGCACCGGAATGGGATCTAAGAGCCAAGGAGGAGCTACGCTGTGAGACCGCAGGTAAGGGAACCAGATCTGGCGAGGCCAGAATGGGGCTATGAGGATTATCTTGCTCCCCAACCGATGAGCTTTCTGCAGAAATTTCATCATTAGTGGAAGAGGAGGATAAGCATAAAGAAGACCGGGGGGGCCAAGCATGAACCAGAGCATCTCTGGGGCTCTCCCCTGTTGGGGGAATCAGAGCGAAAAACTTGCTGCATTTTGCGTTTGAAGGAGAAGCAAAATGATCGCAGCAAGGTTGACCCCATCTGAGGAAGATCTGATTCGCTACTGATGGGTTTAGAGACCACTCGTAAGGTGTGAGGATTGAGCGACTCAGCTTGTCCGCTAGAATGTTGGACCGACCCGGAATGTGCATTGCTATCAGAAAGCGGTTGGTGGAAATCGCCCATTCCCAAACTCTCACAGCCTCTCGACAAAGAGGGTAAGATCTGGTTCCTCCCTGTTTGTTGATGTACCAGACTACTGCTATGTTGTCCGTCTGAATTGCAATAGTTCCTAGAGGAAGAAGGTCTTGAAGGGCTTGCAATGCTAGAAGCATCGCCCTCATCTCCAGGACATTGATAAGCAGAACGGTCTCTAATGGGGTCCACGTGCCTTGGACGGTTCTGCCCATGGAATGCCCCCACCCACCCACCCAAGGCGAGAAGCATCCGTGGTCAGCATGGCTTGGGGTTGAGGCATCACAAATGGTCTCCCTTCCCGCAGCTCTCGGGAATGGAGCCACCAAAGAAGGGAGTTCCTGCAAACCCTGCTTAGGGGAATCGGAGAATCCAATGGGTGAAGGAGGAGAGACCATTGAACCTGAAGAGTCCATTGAAGGACTCTCATGTGTAATCGTGCCAGAGGTGATAGGCTGATGGCTGCCACTATGGAACCTAGGGCTCTCAGGACCAATTCTGCAGGTGGGTCTGGGGACTGTAGAAGCACTATTACATGGAGTGACAAGTTGCGCAACCTGTCCGCTGTCAGAAAGGCTTTGGACTGGAGCGTATTTATCCTCGCCCCTATGAAATCCAGAACTTGCACAGGATGAAGAGACGACTTCTGAAAATTTATGGTAATGCCTAGATGCTGGGCCAAGGATAAGGAATAATCCCTGGTGGAGCAGAGCAGATGCCTGGTGGGGGCGGTGAGGAGCCAGTCGTCTAGGTACGGAAAGACCTAAATTCCCTGAAGTCTCAGGTGGGCTGCTACAACTGCCATGACCTTGGTGAACACCCTGGGGGCTGCGGTGAGGCCGAACGGGAGAACCCTGAACTGAAAATGACTGGCTCCTAGCCAAAAGTGGAGAAACCTTCTGGACCATCTGTCCATGAGAATGTGGTAGTACGCATCCTTGAGGTCTATGGAGCACATCCAGTCGTTGTCCTGTAGAAGAGGGAGAATAGATTGCAGAGTGACCATCCAGAATTTCTCTTTGACAATGAACAGGTTTAGAGTTGACAGGCCGAGAATTGGCCTTAAGTCCCCCGTCTTTTTTGGCACCAAAAAGAACCTGGAGTAATTGCCTAATCCAGATTGCTCTGGGGGGACGTGCTGGATGGCCCTTTTTTCTAGCAACTTCTTTATTTCTGAAGCCGCAGCCTCCCTCTGATTGGGTGGGACATCTGGAAGGCGCTTTGTTAGTGGGTAAGATTCAGAAAGGGGATAGTGTAACCTCTGGATATTATTCGGAGCACCCAACGATCTGTCGTAATGGACTCCCAATTTCGCAGATGCTCCGAAAACTGCCCCCCGACTGCCTCCAGAGAAGGACAGCCGAGCAAGCTCTCAGGGCTGTTGCATGGGTTGGTCCAAGAAGGGTTCTCTGGACCCAAAATTCTTTGGCCCCCCCCTCTGCCTCTGGGCCGGCATCCACCTTGTCCTCCTCTGCCTCTGAAGGATGAAGGGTCTGGAGCGGGACGAGACTGCTGGGACTTCTAGAACCACATCTTCTTTTGTCCTCTCTGGTTCCTTGAGAAGGACCTTTGAGGATTCGAGAAGCGGATCCCGACGGCAGACAGCGTCTTCCCATCTTTCTCGCTCTGGAGCAGCATGTTGCGGATGGTTTTGCCAAATAGAGTAGAACCGTCAAAGGGAGCATTCACGAAGGATGCCTTGAAGGGTTCCGCAAAGTCGCAAAGGCGAAGCCAGGCATGGCGCCGCAAGGCGACCCCTGTCCTGCTGGCTCTAGCTGCTCCTTCCGTGGCATGAGAGAGAAGCCGCATGGAAGTGTTAGAAATTGACTTTAGAGTGGCCATGAGAGCCGAGAAAGTCCGTTTGTCCTCGGCCACCATGGACTCTGGGGGAGCTCCAGCATATTCTTTTATCAGATCCCGTTGGAGTCTAATGACATGTGCCAGATAATTCAGCGCCCTTATAGAAAAGGTGGCTGAAGCAAACATCCGCTTTCCAATACGGTCCATCGTCCGAGACTCCTTATCAGGAGGATGGACTGAGGAACTTTCTTGCGCTAGTTCCTTCTTAGTGGCAGCCGCCATCACCATGGCATCCACTGGGGAACCTTTATTTCATGCCGGTTTGTCAGGGGGAGGACTAAGTATCTTGTCCGGCCTTCTAGGGATTGGTTCCATGGTGTCCGGCTCCTTCCAAGCCCTGGTAGTAATCAAGTCTACCAGGGGATCAGCCGGGGGGGACACCCAAGAGGTAGATGGGCCTGTGAATGCCTCCAGAAACACAGACTCATCCGAGGAAGGTTTTTGGGCTGACCACCCCCCCTCTAATATGCAGCATTTCCATAATGTCCCCAAAGGAGACGTCTTCAGGGGGGTGACCTTGGGGAACCTTCCCCTTCCTCTAAGTCCGTGTCCTCTGTGAGGGACTCAGGGGAGTCCAAGTGCCTCCTCTTGCACTTTCGTTTGTGAGGGACCTCCTCGGCGGGACTGTCCAAGGAGGCCTCACCAATGGGGTCCTGTTCCCCTACGGGAACCAACTGGAGCGTTGGCGCAGGGTGTCCCTGGGTCCTGGGGCCGGACGATGGAAGACAGGCCCAAGTGCGAGGGAGTGAGGGGTGGATCCACAGCCCAGACCAGGGACCTGGAACTCCTCGACAGCACCCTCTCCACCACGTCAAAAGCTGAGGGTGAGCCACCCTGCCCTGGCTCCGAGAGTAGCCCCCTCGGCTCCGACATGAGGACTGGGGTCAGAGCCGATGCGATCAGACCCGAAAGGGTAGTGTGCTCTGACCAAAATGTAGCTGAAGACACACTGGCCCCTGTGGATCCGAAGCTCGGCTCTCGGCCCTGAGAGATCGGATCCGACACGCTCGAGGGTATGGTCGGTGTTGAAGTAGCCACCACTGTCGGCGCCGACACCCTGGCTCCAAGAAGGCTTGGATCCAAAGACTCCGAAACCTGATAGTGAATAAGAAGGAGCAATTGGGGCAAAGAGAGGGGCCAAGCTCCCCCCGGAGAGGGGGGCACGAGCACCCCCATCTGCATTTGGGCCTGCAGGAATCGACGCATCATCCTGTCCATATCCGCATCAGACATACTCCGAGTAGACCTTGAAGAGGTCATCGAGGCGGGCCAGGAAGGCTGCCTAGATGATCTCGAGGGAGACCGGGACTCCTCCTCCAGCTCCGGAGAAAAGTGGGGAGAATGGAGCCGAGAGGGGGAAGAACCGGAAACCCTCCTGGGAGAGCTAACTAATTTAGCAGGTGGAGCAGAGGGGTGAGATTCTGCCTGCCGCTTGTAGCTCTTATGCCGGTCCTTCTCCCTATGCCTTTTCTCTTTGCTAGAAGAGTCCCCCCTCTCCCTGGGACACAGAGAGAGGTTGAGTCCCTGCCAGGTGAGGGGGAGCTGAAGGTTGTACAGCCACAGCTCTGGCTGGTGCTGCTGAGGGAGAGGGGGAAGAAGAATCCATGGGCAAGAGTCCCACCAGGATTAACTTATTCCTCCTATCCCTCACAGCCCGGGGGTTAAAGGCTGCACACACTTGGCAGCCCGAAGACAAGTGGGCCACCCCCAGGCAGAGAACGCACTGAGTGTGGCCATCCGCTGGGGACAGCTTATGACCACACTCAGTGCATTTAGAAAAAATGGTGTTAGGCCCCTCAGCCATCGCACGTTGAAACGCGCCCACACACACAAGAAAGGGGAGGGGAAAAAAATTTAATTTACACTAATTACCACAAAAAACTCTGAAAAATACAGATACAGAAAACTAAGGACCTACTAGACTCACACACACCGAAAAAACTTTAAGAAAAAAGGTTTTAAATTGTTTTAAATACTCTCACCAATGCCAAGAGCTCGTCACTTAAGCTGTCAGAAGCCGCGGCAAATGAGATCTGAGGACTGGAGGGAGGTAGCAGGGTATTATGGGTAAGGGGGAGGAGCTGAGAGCGCGGATCTTTTAGCTTGGAAAGCTGTCGGATCCGATACCCACAGGTTGCTGATCAAATAAGTTAACTACTTCAAATAAATATATAGTTAAAATTAGAAAGCAATGGAAGAAGAAAAAGATAATGTATACCAAGCAAAAAATAAATTTGTGAAAGAATAGTAAAAAAAAGTCAGGGAAAAGTCTTGAAGAAGAAACTAACTTATATGAGTACAATAAGGAGAAAATAGAAAGTGACATTTAGAAAAAAGCATTATTTGAAAGGATAGTTTCCCCATCCTTGGGTAAGAAAATGAGATGTAAAGAAAGAAAATTGAATGTAATGAAGGATAAAAAGGGCAGTTAAACTATTAGAACAGACTTAAAGAATAAGTGGCTATGCCAATGTATTACATAAGTCCTCAAATCATTCCACTTATATACCTCACTTCCTAATATACCCACGGTAATATACATTACAGTCTAGGCCTTCTCCTCATGCTGATTGAATTTGTATACTTATTCTGTTATTAACCATGTGTAACTATTTTTCCTGTATATATAGGTCTTATGCCTTCTGCTGTATACTGTATTTTAACATACTGTTTGAAAATTCTTCTTACACTGTATTTTAACATACTGTGTAAAATTTTACTTACTGTGGAGCTTTTCTCCCCGGGCCTCTGCTGAAAATGGACCTGTGTCCAGTTGGACCATCCCGGTTAACGAATGTAAAATAAAAATAAAAAATAAACAAACGAGGAAATTATTAACATAGTTGACAGGTATATACAGAATATGTATGAGGAAAAAATGTGACAGAGGGGTGTGTGGAAAGTAAAGAAGATGAAAAGGAGGTAGTGGAAGAAATGGAAAAAAGAATCAAGAAGAAATAATTAGAGGATGCTATAAAGACGAATCCAAACCAGGTCCAGATGGATTATAGTATAGTTTTTTTAACAAAATGTCAGATGGTGAAAAGGATATTTTTCTAGAAATAATGAATGGAGAACGGTATAAAAGAAGAAGATATTCTTTAGGGGTTATAAAATTTATATTGGAAAGGGGGGATAAAAATCTGGAGACCAATTAGACTGAGAAATACTGACTATAAAATATTTATGCAAATTATTCAAAAACAGAATGATGTAAGTTATGGGGTGCATGGGGCTAAAGGTAAAAGAGTAAATGAAATGCAAGTGATGATTAAAGAAGTGGTTGAGTGTATAGCTAAGGGGAAAGGAGAAGTAACAGCATGTGATGTGGCTAAGGATTTTGACAGTACTGATCATGGGGAATTTTGAACTTTTTAAAAGAATTCAAGGTAGGAGAAAAATAAGAAGGATAGTGAGGATAATTTATGAAAGTTCTTATGTGTCTGTGATTGTGAATGGATGGGTAAGAAAAAAGATAAGACAATGAAGAGGGGTAAAGCAAGGTTTTCCATTGAGCATGTGTCTGTGATGATAATGAATGCAGTTATACAAAGATGTAAATCAAGGATACAGGATGAAGAATGGGAAGTTAAGGAAGGGATAAGGTTACCATTTATGTTAACCTATGCAGATGATTTTGTCTTAGTAGCCAAAAACAAATATTGGATGAAAGAATTTACAGAACAGAACACATTTTAGGTACAGTAGGATTACAGTTTAATAAGTCAAAAAGTAAAGGGTTTGGAGATGTGGCAAGAATGGCAGGAATTTATTAATTTATTTTACCAGAATGGAAATTGGTGATCTAGGGTTATGTTTTGAAGGGAACAAGCAGTAATACAATAATGGAAAGAAGTTCTAAAAAATACCAAAGGTGACAAATTGGTAAAGGTTGTTTCAGATGTCACTTAGAAAAATGGTGTGTGTGTGTGTGTGTGTGTGTGTGTGTGTGTGTGTGTGTGGGGTGTGTATATATATATATATATATATATATATATATATATATATATATATATATATATATATAACAACAACGACTTTCATATGATCAAGACCATATGTTCGATGTTTCGGAATATCGAAATTCCAAAACAAATAAAAAAAAACAATTTAAATGTTTCTGCCCCCCCCCCACACCCCCGCTACTTAAATATTCTAACTCTGAGGTCGCTCTACAGCGAGGAAAAGGGAAATCTCCCATTCCGTGCTATATGCAGATCTCCGTTCACAATGTAGGAATTCTAAAAGTTTGATCATATGGTCTCGGCCATATGAAATTCTATCTTTCAGGATTTCATCATTGTGAAGTGTTCCTCTCTCTCTCTCTCTCTCTATATGTATATATATATATATATATATATATATATATATATATATATATATATATATATATATGTGTGTGTGTGTGTATGTGTTTAAGCACATATATTTTAGGAAAACTGGCAAATTTAGGTTGTGTGTACAAGTTTCTAAAGTGTATGGAAACTGAACTGTTGGGTGTCTTTTTTTTTTTTTTTTTTTTTTTTTTTTTTTTTTTTTTTTGTTTTCTTGGGCAAAAAGTTTGAATCCAGTCAAAAGAGGGATAGTTTATAATGTAAAAGAAAAGGCTGGTGAATTTAATAACTCCAGTTGTTTTCTTAGTGTCAATAAATTTATTTTGGGTGTTAAAAAGTGTCTTAAAAAAGACAATGCTAGCAAATGTTTTATTTGAAAAATATAAAGGTACATGGATGGGTAAGGGTAAGAAATAGAAAAGAGAAACAAAAGGTTTGGTAGAGAAGGAATATGAAAGTAAAATAAAGACATGGAGAACTGACATAACTGAAGTGGAGATGGAAGGGAAAGAATGGTATAAAAATAATGAAAGCAAACTATTTTATTGATCCTTGGGAAAATGGGGGGGGGGGTGGGGTGACTACAAGAAAGCAATAAGGAAATGCATTCAAGTTTTGAATCTTTTTTTGAAGCAAGTGATTTTCTGTGGCATTTATCATTGGTCAAACTGCCAGTGAAACATAACATGAAATATGACATGAACAAAGAATGTTTAACTGCTATAATACTGAAGTGACATCCCAATATTGTTTTTGGACTGTAAGGAAAACAAAGATGTTTATGAATGGAAAGTATTTAAAACATTGATATGGACATAGTGTTATATGGGAAATATAAGGCTGGAGTAAAAATGAAAGTGAAAAATGAGTTAAAATTGTATTCACTATTTGGTGTAATTGGAAAAGAAGGTGTAAAACACCACTGTATAACAAAAGAAAGAATTATTAGGAAGCAATATGTGATATAAAGAAATGATTATGGTGGAAAGGATGGCAGGGGATGAAATGGGTTTTCCGGGTTCCGGCGTGTAGCTCGCAAGACATTTCCCTGTGAGCTACATCGCCAAAACCAATTGGCTGCAGCAGCAATTTGCCGTAGAGCAATATGGCTGAAAAGCATAGCCGCTGCAGCTGTACACTATGCAAAGTAATCCTACAACTGGTGACGATCCTTACAGACAGCTGCCCGGCTGTATTCTAGCAGGGACGGCCATACTAATTCCTTCCATGAAAATACAGAACGTGGTACACATCTAGTACAGCCATCCCTGCTAGAATACGGCCGGGCAGCTGTCTGTAAGGATCGCCACCAGTTGTAGGATTACTTTGCATAGTGTACAGCTGCAGCGGCTATGCTTTTCAGCCGTGTTTTCCATGTATTTAGGAAGATAAACATGTAAAGTATTTTATTGTGATGAATAAAGTATGATATAAAATGTAAATACAATGAATGTGTAAATAATGAAAGAAAGATGTAAAAGTGTTTATATAATAAAACAACCCCTACTCTTTCTGATAGATCAGTTGGATGTAAAAGATCTCACAGAATCTACCACCAATGCAGGCAGATGGGGCCTCAGTTTAACATCTTCTCCAAATGATAAAATAGTAAGGAGTGCAGCACTGTCATGCCAGCACTCCATCTACATGGTGTGGGAACAGAACCCAGAGACTTCAGCACCAAAGGAAAGTTGTTTATCTGTTGAGCTACAAATACTGCTTTCAAATTTTATAGCACAAACACTGATGACCATTTGCTAAACAAAACAGATGGACATAAAAAAAAGACAGCATGAGCAACAGTAAACTTCTCTTCCCTTGATGCTCACAATCACTGAAAATGCATTGCAGCTATCTTTCATTAAAAATGCATCTGACCTTTGGCAGATTGTGTACCATGGTCCTTGGGCTGTTTTCAAGACATGGGCCCCCTGAAAAATGTTTAGTACCATGCATATGAAGTCATGTATTTATTTGATTCAAACTTTACGATTTATTAAAATGGCATTTATTAGAGTGTATTTTAAATGTGTATTTTTGAACATTTTTTCCTTTAAGCAATGAAACAAAATGTATGAACCAGTAAATGAAAAAATACCCATTTCAGAACATTTTAACCAACTGGTAGTTTGTGTAGAGAAGTAAGGCTATTGTCATCTGTAGCAAAGGTGGGAAGCTAAAAAAGGTTTGAGTCTGCAAGTTCATTAACTAAAGTGACACTTTTAACAAGTGCATTACAGACAGGCAGATACACACACACACACACACACACACACACACACACACACACACACACACACACACACACACACACACACACACACGCATACACACACACATGCACACACATGCACGCATGCACACGCACACACACACACACACACACACACACACACACACACACACACACGCACACACACACACACACACACACACACACACACACACACACACACACACACACACACACACACACACACAAAACAGTTTTCAGGAATCCAATCTTCTCCTGCTCTTATAGTAAGACTCCACTCACTTTTGGAAATCAAATGTTGCTCATGAATTTGGCTCTGTTGTAGCTGCCGAAATCCATCAATGTAAATAAATCTCTTTCATGGTCTTTAGTTGCTGAAATCCCACAAATAAATCTCTCTCTCATAGCCTGCAAGTGCTATGAAATCCATTTCTTTTAAATGCCCATTGTGCTGTAAAATCTTGTGCCATCTCTGCAGTATCCTTGCTTCTGTGGCATTGGTTGCGAAAAGCAGGTCATGAATGTGTGGGTGAGCAAATCAGGAAACTTTTCTTGTTTTTAAAGAAACAATACAAGCAACAGTACATGGGCACTGAGAAAAGTAGGAAAACTTTTTTTATTTAATGTTAATTAGGAAAACTTACTTTATTATTTAATACTGTGTCCACCCCCCCCCCCCCAGCCAGCACTGAGCTATAGGCAGTTGCCTAGGTCTCCTAGTGCTGGATCTGACCCTTCTTGCATCCTTTCAACACATTCTAACTTACCAAGATAGCACAATAATAGCTGTGCAGGAAATAACTGAAAAAGCAGGGGGTCTGGGATCCCCCAAGCCCCCAGAAGCCATAGGGTTATAGATACTGTTAGCTGCACTTTAGAGCATTTCCTAACTAGTTGATCCAGAAGTCACCAGAACAAAAAAAATAATAATTAAGAAAAGAAATCCAGACTTATTTTTTCATTTCAAAAAAGAAAAGGTTCTGTCCAAGGCTTAATGTTCAAAGATGAGAAACTGTAGCTCAGAATAAACCGAGAAGACAAATGATTGAAAGGATAAATAAATCCTATGTGGGAATAATGCCTGCCTCCCTGCAACACCCTCCCCCCAAAAAAGAGAGTCACCATATGCACACCCCACTGGGTATTAGATTGGGATGATTACAAAGTCACAAATGACCACAGTAATGTATTTCAAGTGACTGCTATTATAAATATACAAAGCATGCCTCCTCACTTCTACTCCCAAAAGGAAGCCACCTGTATATGTGCCTGATATTTGATTTTGAGGAAATGTATTCCAACATATTGCTCTCTGACACTACACTGTCCCTACGCACATTATATTTACCTTCTTTGCACACCTCTGAGGTCTGTGAGAGAGATAAAAGAAATAACCACTTTGTCCCCAGATCCAACACACGTTATTATGACCTCCATTGTGCACCTCTGATATTTGATTGTGAGGAAAATTAAAGAAATAATGGGCACACCATCTCCAGCCACCACAAAGCACATGGGTGCTAATGAAGAAACAGGCAACCACTAAGTCCATTTATACAGTCTGGAGTATCAGGGTTACCAGAACCTACAAGCTCTAAGGATCTGGATGTTCTGTCATACACTTTAATTCTCATTTTTAAAAGATAATTACTTCTTAAATGCATGTTTTGTGGTTATCCCAAAGAGCTGTGCATGTCCCAGCATTTTTGTGTGTATCCATAGATAAAAAATGGTGATATTTTTGCGCGCGCGCACACACACACACACACACACACACACACACACACACACACTCACACACACCCAAACAAACACACACAAACAACCACAAGCACACACAAACAAACACACACAAGCACACAAACCATTTGACACTGCCCTGATGAGCCAGGTCTTTCATAAAATGCTCAAGCACACACAAACATGCTGCATTCTCACCTTCAGGAAAACTGGAGGAATGCAGGTCATTTATGATATGTCTTTGGGGTGCCAAAGAAAACTAGAACATGTAGGTAAACTCAAACAGAGACAGGAGGTGCATGCAGACTCCACAAAGAAAAAATATAGTCAACATTTCAACTAAAACAAAGTACTGTGAAATTACAATGCTACTCACTGCACCACTGTGGCAGTGATCAGTTACTTTTGCACACACTCTGCTTCTACCAGACCACCACAGATAGCCACCTATCATGTGCAACCTCTACATTTGTGATAAGTGAAAGAAATTATGGCCAACTTGTTACCCTTAAACATGCACACACACACACACACACACACACACACACACACACACACACACACACACACACACACAAAATATACCAGTACTGATGACATTTGTAACAGAAAGTGAAACAAATTATAGGCAACTTGTTACTCTTACACTGCAACTCTGCCCCATGCACAACCATAAGCATAAGCTGTAGCAATATTAGTTTACACTGATTTCAGCAAATACCAGTACATTGTGTGACACTAGCACTGCCACACCACATTAGTTACTGTCTGTTTACAGACATCAAACAACAGCAGGAGTAAGTCATTTCTATTTATCTCATTGAGATGCATACATGTCACTGTCCCTGTTTCCACAGAAAGCCCTTGATTTTTGTCTCATATTTTTGTCCTGTTCCTTGAAAAACTTACGACTGGCTGGTAAATCATTCAATATTACAGACAGTCAATAGCGCCAGTCATTACAGTTTCATACTTCTTTTTGTACAGGAAATGCATGTTGATACAAAACATGTTATTCTATTAACATTTTAAGTGAATTAATGTAATAGTTAAGAAGCACTCCTTATTTTCTGAGCCTTTATTCTTCTGTTATATTTAACTTTGCCCAGAATTCTTGAGCAAAGAAGTTGACAGTTATAGCATCTGGTGTCCTAACCTTTTTATAAAACCCCCAGAAACAGAAAAACATCCCTGAATATCTTAAAATCCCAGCTAAGAACAGAGAGCAGTCACTCTGGAATGCCGATCTCTAGCACTTACCCTTGCACTTTTTCATTCACTGATTACTGGCTTAATATCACAACCCTGTTTAAGATAAAGTAATTGGAAAATGAATGATTTTTTTTTGGGGGGGGGGGTTCTTCCAATTTTTCCTCAACCAGCAGCAGCTTTTTGGGGACTTCCACACGGTCAAGGATGATCAGCACCCCCTCCAAAAGCAGTGGGTGTATATATATATATATATATATATATATATATATATATATATATATTTTTTTTTTTTCCCTCTTGACCCTGACATTGCCTGTTACTACTTTTCATGGTTTAATTCTCTTGCAACAGATATTTGAAGTATAACTATATTTTAAATATGCCAGGATGGATCTACCTGACTACATCGACAGTTCAGAACAGCAAAAACGACTTCACCGACACCACATAATCGACAGTTCACAAACACGACACCTCATACACTCGACACATCATAACAACAACAATCAACAAACAAAACAAATCCCCTGTCCAAAAACCACACACACAACACAAGCACACCACAATCCTTACAAACCAACACTAACCCTTACATACACAACTATCTACAACCCTAACCGAAACCCTAACCCTAAGGTCCGTCACTACCGCACACTCACCTAACCCGCGCCCTAACCCTAACTCACTTAACCCGCCCCTAACCCAAAAAATATCACTACTGCACCCTTACCTAACCCGCGTCCTAACCCTAACTCACTTATCCCACCCCTATCCCTACAGACCGTCAACATCGCACACTTACCTTACTCGCACCCTTACCTAACCCGCGCCCTAACCCTAACTCACTTATCCCACCCCTATCCCTACAGACCGTCAACATCGCACACTTACCTTACTCGCACCCTAACGTCCGTCACTACCGCATACTTACACATCCTTTCCCCATCTCAGTGTTCTCAGCGTCGGTGTTTTCCTCCATCAGTCTTCTGACTTGTCGATCTTCTGGCGTCGGTGAAGTCGTTTTCGCTCTTCTGAACTTTCGATGTAGTCAGGTAGATCCGCCAGGATATATACTTCCCATAAAAATCCAGTCCCACAAATAAATAAATGATTACTTAGCTTATTATGCCTTTCTGTGGTATTTATACAGTGTTCAGCTTCCTCAGTGCATATCATATTGAATTTGAATCATCATCATCATCACCTACCCCCTTTTTCTTATTTTCTACATGGGGTCAGGGTGTCATATCAACTGTCACCATCTCTCTCTAGTCAATGACAGTCTCCTACTTTCTTCAGCACTGATGCCTGCCTCTCACACAATCCTTCCACCTCTTTACTGGATGCCCTCAATTCCTCTTGCCTTCCTCCCGTCTGTCCCACATTTTTTTCACCAGATTGCCTTCTGCTTTTCTGCACATGTGCATGAATCACCATAATTTGTTCTGTTTGACTTTTGCAATTGAAAATACTTTCTGCTCTTATGTCCTCATTTCTTTGTCTGTCCTACAATGTACATCCTACCACCCATCTTAGGCACATCACCTCTACCCTCCTCAGCTGTTCTGTCTTTATTGCCCAGGTTTTAGTACCATGCAGTAGTACTGGTCACACCACTGTTTTGTACACCTTAGTTTTCTGCTTCTTTAGCATTCTTCTGTCATACACTACACCTGACACTCTGTGCCAATTGGCTGCAGCCCCACTGATTGCAGCTTTGACCTCCTCATTCAGACTTCCCTTCTCCTGAACCACCCCTCCCAGATGCTTGAAGTTGTTAATCTATTCCACTAGTTTCCTTACATCTAACTTCTCAGCTTTTTCTGATTTCCCATTTTTTGCTGACATTACAACTGTCTTGTCTGTATCAATTTCATCACATATGGCTTCAGATGAGTTTGAATAACCCCCAAATATTTTTCAAGAATTTGACTCACTGTTTTCACTTCTTCATTGTACTGTCTATTATAGTGCAAAACAATACAATACAGAAAAAAGACAAAATAATACATTTGTAGATGTGAAAGCTTACCCATTAACTTGTTCCACCAAAAACATGTGAACTAGTTTTCAAAACTAAGCATTCTGACAAGCAAGTAAGCAGCTAAAGTCAAGAAAAACAGGAAAAATTGCCACCTTTGGCTGACAAAATGAGTAAAGATGGGAGGAGATGCCTTCATTGAATAAACAATTACTCCTTCACAAAAGTGCCTCATTTCCTCGTGCTGTGTAGCTGAAATAAGCTTAAACAATTTCAAAAGAACAAAAATGGAGTCACATTAAACTTTCTGTAGAGATTCTTAAATAAAGCAACAGTTTAAAGTGCACTCATTCTCAGTGAATAACCCAAAGCACAAGAAAAGGCTTTATTAATGGTGTGCAGTGCTTTGTGCTGAAAAACAAAAGTGTGAAAGTACGGCAACTCTCATTGGGCCACTTTGGGGGAAAACAATTTATAAAATAATTCTAAATACTTAGCATGAAGGTGGGAGTGGGACAATAGTACTACAGAGAAGAAAAAATAATAACCATTTTTTTCTGATCATAATTATCCTTTAAATGGTTTCCTGTTTTCTGTTATACTTTAAATAGAAAATGCTTGTTTAACAACTGACACAAACTAAGCTGGGGTGGGATTTTCAGATTATATTTCCTGGTCCTGTCAACCTAAGTGCTTCCTTCCTAACACTTGTCCCTATGCCTTGATGTGAGCTAAAGTCTGGCATTTTTTACTGCCATATGTAGCTGCTGGTTATAATCACAAAACTTACAATTTCAAGTAAAGCAGTTGTAAGCAGCTTTTACTTCCATTTTCTTATTGCCCTGACTTGGTATTTATGTAACTCCTGTTTAGTGGATAAATGTGTTTCAATTATAGTGGCTGTACTCCCAAAAGATTAAGAAGCCAGGATTGTTAAGAAGAGTCATGCATCTTCCTACAGATCAAACAAATGGGAGCAAAGTTCAGTTTTATAGGAGGAGCTTCCTAACAAGTATGATGTAAAGCTGCTTCTAAGGTAGGTGTGTGTGTGTGTGTGTGTGTGTGTGTGTGTGTGTGTGTGTGTGTGTGTGTGTGTGTGTGTGTGTGTGTGTGTGTGTGTGTGTGTGTGTGTGTCTTTACTGAAACTTTACAGGGTGTACCTGAAATTGGTCAATTGTGATCGGTGGTCTACACCAGATAAAATATATTAATTAAAGAATAAATATATACATACATACATATATGCATACAAAAATAAAGTGAAACCATATCCATCTTTGCTGAAACTGTAATGATTTCAATACCAAATGTCCTAAAATCAATTGAAGACAACTTTTCCTGTAACAACATATCAGAGAATTCCTTCACAATTACCAAGAACTCTCATGGATGAATGATTTTCGTTATGTATTGATAATTTATCCAAGAAAAAAAATCTAATCTTTGGCTTCTTTTCCACTTCTTTACCACATGCATTAATTTACATCTCTACCTCCTAAGAGCAAGTGCAGTCATCTGACCATACTGGTTGTCCATTGTTTCTAGTAGGAAGGCTGCCATCAAGCAACCCCTGCCCAAAACAGTGATGCTCAGGAAGTGGTTTCTCCAGTCTCCACCAGGAAATGGCACTTCCTGATGAGCTCCATGAGTGCCTGCAACTCTCCCTACCTAAAAGAGGTGAGCAGGTCATGCCCTTCAATCCTCTTTGTCTCTAATACAAACAGGTAACCTGTAAATGGTTCATCTCCCAGGCCCATGCTTACACTTATCAAGGGTGTCAGAACTTGTCAGAGATTTGGAAAACATGGTTAGGCTTAAGAAGACCCATTTGGTCGTAGCCTAGTAAACACCTATGAACCTTTATCCTTGTCTGGCTTCTTCAGTGCCAAGGCCTCTAATGGAACCATGATCGCCTGGATTCTGTTCAGAGATCCATTCTTCTAACTGGAGTAGTCATATCAAGTTCAGCATATGACTGCACTTGTAGCTAAAAAACTTGCTTTTAATAATGAATTTGCAAAGGGAGTTGAGGTATGGCCTTGTATACATTGCACCAGATCCATTTATTCAGAAGCCTTCAGTGCAGCACTTCGACATGCTTGCATTATTTTAAGAATATCTTGAAGCAGTAGAGAGGTACTATCATTTGAAGTCACAGAGTTTTGCAGGTCAGCATGTCCTTCGAAAAGTTACAAACAGCAGCATTTACCAATTAGCACTTGTTAGGCACAGCTTGAATTGTAGTAATTTTTGGAAGTTTAATTTTTTAGTGTTGGAAAAGGTTGACAGCAGAATATTTGTCAATGATTTTAATCATTATTTAAAGTTTAAAGAACTCAAATGGTGAGTGTTTTCACGTGTCGATGTGTCACCTGGGCTCAATGAAAACATTTCATTAAAATGTTTTTTAAGGTTTAGAAGTTTATAGTTTAGAATGTGTCTGCTGATTAAAGTCTAAGTGTTATGTATTTAATGTAATTATATATTATAAATTGTGAATGTTTAGTATATATTTTGTCACAAGGAGATTTTATTGGTTAATTATTTTTGTAATGGCATGGTCTTCTTATTTTAGGGGCCACGGTGGTGCAGCGGTTAGTGTTGTCGCCTCACAGCAAGAGGTTCTTTCGTTCGATTCTCGGCTGGAGCACCTTCTGTGTGGAGTCTGCATGTCATCCCCACGTTCAAGTGATGTTTAAAGACATGCAGGTATGTGTGTGCGTGAATGGGTGCACCTTCTTTGACAGTTGGGTGTCGGGCTGGCAACGTGGCACCATAAAAATCCACTGCCAATCATTAGTGGACTGGAGTTCCACTATGGTGACCCCTAACCGGGAAAAGCCGAAAGACTTATGGTCTTCTTATTTTATAAGGGCTGTCACTGATTTGATTGTTATTCTGATGAAGTTCTAAATGTTAAAAGAATGAAAGTGCTTATACCAATTTGTGTTGCTGTGTGATTTTTTTTAGGGCACCGAACTATTGGTTTCATTTATTTTTTGAGTTGCTTGTGTTTTGGTCACTTTGGTCATAGCATTTACCAATTAGCTGAAAATAAAAACATAACTCTTGATTCCCTTCAGACGAAAATAAGCAATAGCTCATAAAACATAAATATAGAAATTTGTTATGATATGAGGCCTAAAAAGAATAAATAGTTTTAAATACAAGTTATATTTTTATTTTTGTATGTTGAGACATAAAATATTACATTGAAAATTAGTTTTTTTCCATTAAAATTTAAGATGCAGTGGCTCCCTCCTTTGTCTTTGAAGATAGGAGCCCTATCTAAGGCTGTTTTATAGATAATTATGCTAGTAACATTTCCTGAAAAATGTGTTACTTCAGTATTAGTTTTAGAGCTGTTCATGTACAATGAATCAAATCCTGATCTGGTGTGCAGAGCAGGAGATATAGGGAGGCTCCTTTGAGTAATAAGCCCAGTAAGGAGTTGATTCCCCATGAAGGGAGATGGATACTAACTATAATAAAGGAGCTAGGCATGAATGCGGGAGAATGGATTTTTGGATAGTAGATGGATGGGCTGTGAACTGAAATAATACAGAACTTCATTGCTGTGTTGGAAATGAGGCTGGGATTGTCATCTTGGAGGTATGTCAGACTGCATGGAGAAATAATTTGTTCTACAGGTTTAAAACTGCCATGACTACCTAGTAGAAGCTTTTATTGTAGTTTGATGGCCCAGGTTCAGCTAAAACAACAAAATTATGTTTGGTAGCACAGCGAGTAGTATTGTCACCTAACAGCAAAAGGTTTTCCAGTTTGTTTCATGATTGGTGCACCTTCCTTGTGGAGATTGCATGCCCTCCCTATGTTTGCATGGGTATCCTGTAGGCATTCTGGTTTCTTCCCATATTCCAAAGACATGCGGTAGGTGTATTAGCAACTCTAAATTGTCAGTAGGTGTATATGCAGTGTGCATGTGTGATGCAGAAGAAAGGCCTGGCAAATCTAGTTAATTTCCCTAACTCCCTGGTAAACTCTGTGGATGGTGATCCCTGTTCATAGTGTCACTGTTGGAGTGTTATGGGATTTGATAACAATGGATGGAAGACTGATCCTTTAGATTAATTTATATTTAAATAAAATGGTGACTTTAATATTTTGTGTTTGAATAATTGGTGTACTTCATTAATTGTAATGATATGTTTTTTACTTTCTTTGCAACAGTCTCATCTAGGATTGACTCCTGCCATATGTCCATTGTATGCTGGCATAGTCTATGGGGTCCCCTTAATCCTAAATTCTTTAAAATGGATATGCAGCACGTGTGAATAAAATAACTTCAGTATAATAGTTTATAAAAAAACTATAGATAATAACTTACTTATGAACTTTTGTAGTCAGTAACATACATCAGTACACTCTTAGCTGGAGCAGTGCATAAACTTGTAAGTCTAACTCTTTTAGTGCTTTAAACACTAGGTCCCTCATGACCATTACAGGATAAATCAGGTGTTGGAAAATTAATGAATTAAAACAGTGCTGATAATCTGTGTGAAAAATTTAAGTACTTGGCATATTTGTAGCTACTGTTTTACTTGCAGGCTTCTGGTTAATCAGTGTTGCAGGCAACAATGCATAGCATGTACAGTAAATGATAGTATTTTAGTAGTAACGGGTCAGTTTCATCCATGATACCAGAGTGCAGTTTAAGCAAGTAAATATTGTCCATCAGCACTGTTGGCACTGGCTAGTAACAGACAGCCTCGATGATAGCCTCTAGATGGACTGGTATTGGTCCCTACTACCCACCATCTTACATATTATTACATTTATGAAAAAGGCAAATTGCTTTAGAGTTCTTAATTATGGTGTGTGCATGTTGTATTCTGTTATGGCAAAAGGATTTTTTTTCTCCAAATAAGGTGATATTATTAATTAATTGCAACTTTGTACCATTACTTGAAACATTGCACTTAAGCAAAAAAAAAAACTTTATGAGACTCTCAAGACACAGTACCGAGCAAACCAGTATCTGGAACAAATGACAGTACTAAAGAGATTTTAGTTGAAATTCTCATTTGTGGTGCAAATACTGCAACATTTTTTAACAATGTTACTTGTTTTATGAACCTTTGTGTTTCTTTTGAATTGAATTTTTTCCTTCAAGCACAAAAAAATTTCATTTACACTAAAGGCAACGTCTCACCTTTCAGAAATTTTACTTTGTGCTGGCTTGTCATTAAGTAACTATGCATTTACCATGATGAGAAGTACAGCAACATGATCCAGTGAAAAAAGTCAGTCTCAATTCTTTCTAGCTTTACATGCTAGAAGTTTTGGCAGCTGCTTTCTCAAAAGAACTGAGGAATTTACCATCCAAGAAAAGTAAAATGTGGAAAGACTAGAAGTAAGATTTTGTTTTGTGGCATATACAGAATGGCAGATGTGAAAGTAGATCCAAATGGTGAAAGCAAAAGTTTATATATTTTTTTTCTTTTTAATACTAAGACAATGCAAAAGGAGCACACATAAGGGAGTCATTGTTCTATTATTGCCATGACACATTACATTTGTTAAAAATACAAGCGTGTACTGTGTGTATGCATTTGTTGTGGGATGGGAATATGGCAACAGACTTTTAAATTTTACCTGCATTCATCATTACAACTGTTAAATGAAGTGTCATCAGCATGAAGGAGCTTAATGCAGTACAACTGTTACCACATTCCCTATTCTCTGGTAATACATGTAGCTGTGATTATTCAAAGCTTTGCTTCACTTAGAAATGTCATCAGTGAGATGTACTTTTTCATGTGGAAAAAAATCAATGCTAAATGTTGCTTTGAAGTGTTAGATTTCCACTGCTGAAAGATAGGTCAGGAGAGAGCTGCATGATGCTGTTTACCTATGTAACTTCATTCACATTAAGGTAGTTGGGGTGATGCATTTAGATGTTAAAACTCCAGCTGCAAGTGCCAATAAATGTGCATTGTTCACCATGTTCTGCTTTCATTTATAATATTTGCGGGAATGGAGCAAACTTTAAGAGTGCTAAATGAAGCATGTGGTCTACACAACAAGACTGTAGCATCAGGAAGTTTTTCAAAAGAAAACTTTAAAATAAGGATACAGCTTCAATTTGCTTGGCCTTCAGTTGCATTAGTGATGTTCATCGTGTTTCACTGTTGCAGTCATTACTCTTGGGTTATCCTGCTGGCAGGCTACCCGCAGTTGGCCTGAATTCCAAAGTCTAGGTCCGGCGATGGTTGCTGTCGCCTCTTCGCTGACGTCAGTGCGCCAGGGGTATAAAAGATGCAGCCGACGCCATTTCCATCAGTCTTTCTTGCCGTGCGGTGCCCGAAGCAAAAGCAGTTCGCAAGTGCTGGTCGGCCAACTCCTGAGATTTTCAAATCCGAATTTCAGAACCAAAGTCTTCATTAAAGCTAAGTACCCCGTTGGGGAAACTTTTTTCTTGCTCCAGACCGATATCAGAAAAAGTTAACAATTGTATTTCTTGTTGGAAGCAAATACCCCATAAGGATTTTCACTCTTACTTTATTCCTTGCCTAGGCCCTGATCACAGCATTGCTAGCTGTCGGTTTTGTGCTAGATTTAACCAACGCACTATTAAGCGTCGGTTTGATTTTGCATTTCATTACTTTGGCCGAAGATTTAATTATATAATGCCATCGGAACAGCCGATGAACGGAATTTACAAAAAACGCAAGGACAAGGAAAAGGATAGGCATCCGAGGTCCAAAACCAATGACGAGGCCTCTGTTAGGCCAGTCGCCGGTTCTCAGTGAGGCGCTTTTGCAGCCCCTGGTGCCCGCTACCTCAGAGCCACAGGCCGCTTCTGACTCCCATGTGGAGCTGACTGGGCCTCTGGATACTCAAGGTATTGGACACTCGGAAATCATTCTCTCAGATGGGTCCGGAGCCGTTATGCAGGCATCGGCTTCTGAGGGTGTCTTCAGACCTACACAATTGTATGTTAAACCATCTTCAGCTTCAAAGACAAAGACTAAAGCAGCTCTAAAGACAAAGAAACAAGTACAGCATTCTCCTACTCAGACTTCCATGCCTAAAAAACAGATGCTTAAAATGGCCGAAGACCTAATTACTTTGATCAGGGGTTCCCATCCCCCTCCTAATAAGAGGCCTAGGCAAGAGACAGAATATGATTCTTCTGATCAGGTTTCTATTTCCTCTGATTCCTCTTCTGAACAGGATTATTCCATTCCCCCCTATGAGGACTCTGATGCTGAAGAATCCATTCCTTCAGCCTCTCCTTCTGAGGATTATTCTTTTGGGGAAACCCTGCATACCATGAGGGAGCATTTCCACTGGGAGAGCCAAGATTACTCTGAATCTAAGAAAAGGCTCAGGGACTTTCTGCTACTTCCTCAGCACAGACCCCTTGCTATTCCACCTGTTCTAGACATTGTAGATGATGTATTTTCAGAGTCCAGCCTGTTCCCTGACTCTTTACCCCCTGCACCTGCTAAACCAGACAGATACTACAGGGTCCCGGATTCTCATAAATTCCTATATAAGAACCCTGCTGCTGACCCAGAAACTATATCTCAGGGTCCCAAAGGGGTCAAAGCTTCCACTGCAAAAAACCCTGTCCCCTCTGATAGGGATTCTAGGGCATTGGACAGATGGGGAAAAAAGTTTACACTTCTGCTATCTTGGCTGTAAGAGCTTTAAATTGTCAGTTTCATATGCTTAAATATCAGCAATACTTAATGTCTCTGCTTAAACAGAAAATGCTGACAAATACTGAATGTTCAGAGAACAAGGAAATGCAGGATGTACTGCATGCAGCTGGACAAGTGGGAAAGCATAATTTGCAATGTGGTTATGATTCACTGGAGGCCTCTTGCAGGGCCGCTGTTACAGGTTCTGTTATTAGAAGGCATGCTTGGTTAAAGCAACAGAATCTGCCTGATCATGTTAAAGCAAAATTATTAGATGCCCCATTACAGCATGATACTTTGTTTGGTGCTAAAGCAGAAGAGGTGTTGAAAAAAATGGAGGATAAAGCAAAATCCATGCAGACAGTTAAGGATTTCTTACAGGTGCAGCCACCCAGATTTAGCAGGAACTGGCCTTCTAAATATTGGTCCTTTCCAGTGTCAGACAAACCACAAAGAGGCAGATACAGGCGTCCCAGAGGCAGATCTCAGCCCCAGGGCTCATACAGGCCTAAACAATGGGGTGCTCCTACATCCAAAAGCAGAGAAGACAAATCACAACCTTACAGGAAACAATCCAATGACTTTCCTCTGCCAGATCCAAGCACTTTTCTTTTGGCAGCCCCCTTAGGGGGAACACTAGCACTTTTCTCATCAAATTGGCAAATGGTTACTCAAGACAAATGGGTCTTGAACATAGTGTCCCAAGGCTACAGGTTCCATTTTCACACCCTACCAAGGTCAAAATGTATGCCAGACATGCCACACAATCAATGGGCAGAGGCACAAAAGCAAATTACAACCCTCATGGACATGAGATCCATTCAGCAAGTACCACAACAAGAGCAGGGGCAAGGATTTTACTCCAGACTTTTCTTAGTGCCCAGAAAGGACAAAAACTGGAAACCAATACTGGACCTGTCTATACTAAACACGTTTCTGGAGGTTCCAAAATTCAAGATGTTGACTCTACAGCAGCTACTGCCTATGCTGGGCAAGAAGGCTTGGCTCGTAACTTTGGACCTAAAAGAGGCATACCTGCATGTCCCAATCAGACAATCTTGCAGAAGATACCTCAGATTCATAGCTGGCTCAATGCACTACCAATTCTCTGCACTGCCCTTTGGCTTATCTACTGCGCCCAGGGTCTTCATAAAATGCCTGGCACCAGTAATTGCATTTTGCAGACAAAGAGGAATTCAGATATATCCTTACTTGGACGACTGCCTTATTCAAGCAGAGAACAAAGACATTCTTCTAAAACACCTGGCGTTTGTAAAAAGATTACTAATTTGCCTAGGGTACACAGTAAATGAAAAGAAATCAAAACTAGTGCCCTCGCAAGAGATAATATTCCTGGGTGCAAGTTTAAATACAACTGCCCACATGGCTTATCTCATGCCAGACAAACACAAACAACTGACTTCTTACTTCAAAAAATTGTCAACAAAGACCCAGTTATCTGCAAGGAAATTCCTGCAGGCCTTGGGTTTCATGGCATCCTGCATTCTACTAATTCCATATGCCGGACTGCATATGAGGAAAAGTACAGTTTTGTACCTACCATAAATGTAGATGTTCGAGGATTCCCTTGCTGCAGTCCTGACAATTGGGTATAGTCCGCGTCCCAGTCGGCCCGAATACCAGAGTATAAGGCTGACGTCGGTCATGGCGCCTTAGACTGACGTCAGTACGTCAGGGTACTAATGCGCATGACCGACGTCATTTCCTCAGTCTTTTCTTGCCCCAGATGTCAGAAGACCCAAAAAGACAAGTCCCAAAACAACCTGCACCAAAAACATGTACAATATATACAGTAATATATACAAAAATATAAGCATGTAAACTCACCTACACAACCACCCTGAAACACAGAGGGAAGGAGGTAATTGGACTGCAGCAAGGGAATCCTCGAACATCTACATTTATGGTAGGTACAAAACTGTACTATGTTCTTCGTCTTCCCTTGCTGCAGTCCTGACAATTGGGTAGAATCCCAAAGCAGAGGTAAGGGAGGCTGGCAAATTATAAAGTAGCAGGAGCTGACAACATGCCTTGTAAAACAGCTGTGGCAAAACCAGCTCTAGACTTAGAGTATATAGGCAGGTGATAATGCCTAGAGAAAGTGTGCACTGAACTCCAAGTAGCTGCTTCCAGAATATCCTTAGTTGCCACCCCCCTTAGAAATGCTGTTGAAGTGGCAGTAGCCCTAGTGGAATGAGGCCTAATCCCAGCTGGAACCTGTTTGCCATGATGGGAATAACAAAATGCAATGCAAAAGCCAATCCACCTAGAAATAGTTTGTTTTGACACAGGCTTGCCCTGTGAACTCAAAGCAAAAGAAACAAGTAACTGCTGAGACTGCCTAAAATCTTTAGTCCTGCTCAAATAATAACGCAATTGCCTGTGTACATCTAAAGTGTGCAAAATCTTTTCCCCTTTATTTTGAGGATCTGCAAAAAACGTAGGCAAATGAATAGTTTGGTTTAAAGCCACACTAGAAACCACCTTCGGCATAAAGGAAGGATTAGTACGTAATGATACCCTGTCCTCATGGAAAATCAAAAAGGGCTCTACTGCCATAAGGGCCTGCAACTCAGACACCCTTCTTGCAGAAGTAATAGCCAACAGAAAAGCAGTCTTCCATGACAAATATTTCAATTCAGCAGTAGCTGCAGGCTCAAAAGGTTGTAGAGTAAGTTTTTCCAACACAAAATTGAGATCCCAAGCAGGAGTAGGAGCTCTCGTACAGGGGTCTTATATTCTTTGCCCCTCTAAGAAACTGCTTGAACAAAGGATGCGAAAACAAAGGTGGGTCACAATCATAGTGAGCTGAAATTGCTGCAGCATGAATCTTTATGGAAGAGAAAGACAAACCTTTGTCCAATAATTCAGTAAGATATTGAAGAGCCACACTCAAATTAGGCTCTGAAATCTCCAAATTCTTTGCTGTACTCCAAAATAAAAATCTCTGCCATTTTTCTGCGTACACTCTCCTAGTACTAGGCCTTCTAGCTTCCATAATCACATTTAAAACTTGTTGAGGAAGCTGAGACCTACCATGCTTCAACACCGAATATGCCAAGCTGTGAGATGAAGAGATTGAAGCTTGACATTGAGCAGATGACCGTCCTTCTGAGATAACAGATGAGGAATCAGAGGTAAAGGCCATGGAGGCTTCTTTACAAGACTCCTTAGAAGTGGGTACCAGTGTTGCCGAGGCCAATCTGGAGCTATCAAAATCATCCTTGGCCTGTCCTGTCTGACCTTTAGTAATACCTTTGGAAGAAGAGGTAGAGGTGGAAAGGCATAGACATGAAGGTTTTTCCAACTGAAAGACAGAGCATCCACTTTCCAAGCTGTGTGATGAAACCCCTTTGTGCAATACTTTGGCAGCTGGTGGTTTAGTGGAGAAGCGAACAGATCTATGTCTGGAGTTCCCCATGACACTGTCAATTTCTGAAATACATGAAGATCCAGTTTCCACTCGTGGGGATCCATGATATGTCTGCTTAATACATCTGCTAGGGAGTTCTGTGCTCCTGGCAGAAACCTTGCCTGAAGAGTCAGTTGCAGGCTTAACGCAGTCTCCCATAAAATCACTGCTTGCCTGCATAGAGGATAAGAATGTGTTCCCCCTTGCTTGTTGATGTACCACATGACAGTTGTGTTGTCTGTCAGAATCAACACCTGCCCTGGAAGAAGTAACTCCTTGAACGCCATCAATGCAAACTGGACTGCTAACATCTCCTTCATGTTGATATGTAGATGCTGTAGTCTGGCAGGCCACTTGTCTTGTATCCACTTTCCATTTAGATGAGCTCCCAAGCAGTGTCCGAGGCATCTGTCGTTAAAATCTGACTCGCCTCTGGCCGGGTCACAGAGAGTCCCTTGTTTAGGTGACATTCCTGAGCCCACCACAAGAATTCCTTTTGAAGGCAAGGTATTATTTGAATGACAGTGTCCAAATCTTGGCAGTGCTGTGTCCATACATTTTGAGATACCATTGCAGCTTCCTCATATGCAGTTTGGCATTGGGAAGCACCAGAATACAAGATGCCATGAACCCTAATGCTTGAAGGACTGTCCTTGCAGTCAGCACGGACTGATGAGATAGTTGATGGAAGTAAAGTGACAGACTCTTTTGTTTGTCCGGGGTTAAAAAGGCCATCTGGGCTGCTGTATTCAGTCTCACACCCAGAAAGCACATGTCTTGAGAGGGTACTAGACTGGACTTTATTTCGTTCACAGAATACCCTAGGCATCTTAGCACTGCTATGACATATTCCAGATGCTGTAGAAGGTGTTCCTTTTCTTGAGCCAGAATCAGGCAGTCGTCCAAGTAAGGATAAATTTGAATGCCTTGAAGCCTGAAGTAAGCTATCACTGGAGCCAGAACCTTTGTGAATACTCTGGGCGCAGTAGATAAGCCAAAGGGCAATGCAGAGAACTGATAATGAAAATCTCCAGTTCGAAACCGCAGATACTTTCTGCAACTTAGCCTTATGGGCACATGAAGGTAAGCTTCCTTGAGATCCAAAGTTACCATCCAGTGATCCTTGCCCAGCAGAGGTAACAGTTGCTGTAACGTCAACATCTTGAACTTGGGAATGTCCAGATAAGTGTTGAGGATAGATAAATCCAAAATTGGTCTCCACGTGTTCCCCTTCTTTGGCACTAGGAACAGGCGAGAATAAAATCCAAGCCCCTTTCTGACACAGGGACTGGCTGAATAGCCCCTATCTGGAGTAACTGAGAAACTTGCTTGTGAGCCTCTTTTCTTTGTGGAGGAGGAACATCTGGCATGCCTTTGAAAGGGGCATTGTGTGGAAATAAAATCTGTACCCGTGATGAATGATATCCAGCACCCATCTGTCTTGAGTGATTAAATCCCAATTTTCTTTGAAAAGAGACAATCTTCCTCCTAAAGGAGCTGCCAGACGAGAGTCCACTGGCAGCTGAAAAGGCAGGTCATTGGTTCTGCTTACGAAAGGACTGACCCCTGCCCTCACCAGAAGTCTGAGCAGGTGAACTGTCTGATCTAGGCCTAAACGAACCTTGAGCCCTGCCCCTACCACGTCTAGACCTACCCCTAGACTGGGCACCATAAGCAGGATATGTCCACCCCTTAGCAGGCCAATTTCTACTAAACTTCGGAGGCTGCACCTGCAAAAAATCTTTAACAGTCTGCATAGACTTAGCTTTGTCCTCCATTTTCTTTAAAACTGCTTCTACAGGCGGTCCAAACAACACATCAGACTGTAAAGGAGCATCCAAAATCCTGGTCTTAACATGCTCAGCTAAATTCTGATCCTTCAACCATGCATGTCTGCGAAGAACAGAACTAGTAGCAGCCACCCTCGAGGAGGCCTGAACAGCATCAAAACCACACTGCAAAGAATGCTTACCCACTTGTTCAGACACATGAACCAAATCCAGCAATTCTTTACACTCAATACCTTCCGCCAAAGCATCCACCTTAGATTTCAATTGTGAAAGGAGATAATTCTGATATTTCAGCATATGAAACTGACAATTCAACGCCCTCATGGCCAAAGTGGAAGAAGTATATACTTTCTTACCCCACCTATCCAAAGCCTTTGCCTCTTTATCAGAGGGTACAGGATTTTTAACCACAGAAGCTTTAACACCTTTAGGCCCCTGAGAAACAGTTTCTGGGTCCGCCCTGGGACTCTTAAACAAATACTTATGAGCTTCGGGCACCCTATAATACCTATCAGGCTTAACAGGAGCAGGAGGCAAGGAGTCAGGGTTCAGAGAAGCCTCTGCAAAAACATCCTCCACCACATTCAACACAGGAGGAATAGCCAAGGGCCTATGCTGAGGCAAAAACAAGAATTCCCTAAGCCTTTTTCTAGAGTCAGAGTAATCTTGGCCTTCCCATTTAAAGTGCTCCCTCATGGAGTGAAGAGTCTCTGAAAATGAAAAATCCTCAGGAGGAGAAGCGAAGGGTGGAATCATCCACATCAGAATCAGAATAAGTAGGAAACTCTTGCAAGTCTTCCCAGAAGACTCAAGCCTGTGAACACTGTTCAAAACTATCAAACTCCTGTTCCACCCTAGGCCTCTTATCAGGTGGGGGCATAGAACCTCTAATCAGAGTAATCAAATCTTCTGCCATTTTGAGCATATGTTTCTTAGGCACAGAGCCCGAAATGCTAGGAGAAGCCCCCACAGAAACTGAACTTGGCCTACCTCTAAAAGAAGCTTTGGCAACCGAAGGAGAGGCCCTAACTACCTTGGGAAGAGAGGGAAGAACAGTTACCTGAGAAGCCCCCTCAGCCTGGCCTGCCTCCTGAGAGGGCACATCCTGTAACAGTAAAGTATCTGCCTGAGACTCCATTGAAACTCCTGGCAAAACCTCCGGCTCCCCTGAGCCTTCCAAAGGACCGACATCCGGAGCTGCCGGTTCCTCTCCCCTAGGCTTCACTGTTTTATCTTTGCGCTTCTTGGATGAAGAAGGCGCCGGAGCATCCGACGGCATATTATAATTGCAACGTTTCCCAAACACTAACCTAGCACAATCAAGCCTCCTCTTAATAGTGCGCTTGTTAAATCTAGCACAAGAGCGGCAACCAACAACGTCGTGCTCAGGCCCTAAACAAGGTATACACAATGTATGAAAATCCTTATGCGGTATCTGCTTCCCACAAGAAATACAGTTATTCACTTTTTCTGACATCCGTTTAAATACTGAGGCAAGAAAAAACCAAAATGTTCAACGGGTTACTTAGCCAACTCTGTATTCGGTCTGAAACTCCGGTTTCGAAAATCTCAGAACGCCAACCTGCACTCGCAAAACTGCTTCTGCATCGGACCATGCGGCAAAAAAGACTGAGGAAATGACGTCGGTCATGCGCATTAGTACCCTGACGTACTGACGTCAGTCTAAGGCGCCATGACCGACGTCAGCCTTATACTCTGGTATTCGGGCCGACTGGGACGCGGACTATACCCAATTGTCAGGACTGCAGCAAGGGAAGACGAAGAACATCTACAATGGTATCTAAAAAGTGTTTGGACTCAGCATTGCCACAGCCTGGAGACAGTAATTACCCTCATTCCCTGCCTGCAACAGGAGTTTCGATGGTGGGCAGAGGCCTGTCACCACAACAAGAGTCTGCCATTCAGTTTACCCACAGCCAGACAGAGACTGACAACGGATGCATTAGATTATGCCTGGGGGGCCCATATGGCAGGAAAATGTATTCAGGGCACATGGCCTACAAGCCAGATGCATCTTCACATCAATCAAAAAGAGATGCTAGCTGTTCAGAATGCCCTGACAGCTTTCAAGGATCTACTTCATCCAGGACAGCTACTGATAAAGACAGACAATACTATGGTCATGTGGTACATAAACAAGTAGAGAGGTACACATTCCTACCCCCTCTGCAGACAAGCAATGACCTTATGGGACACAGCTTTCACTTATCAAGTTCACCTGCAAGCACAATTCCTGCCAGGAAAAACAAATACTCTGGCAGACAAACTAAGCAGAAACCTCATGGATCCCCATGATTGGAAACTGGATCCACAAGTCTTCAGCATGATAACAAGGAAATGGGGATGCCCAGACATAGATCTATTTGCCTCCCCTCACAACTGCCAATTACAGAGATTTTGCACAGGGATTTATCACAAACAAGCATGGAGAGTGGACGCCCTATCCTTCAGCTGGAAAAATCTAACAGTATATGCCTTTCCTCCACTGCCTCTCCTTCCCAGGGTACTCCTAAAGGTCAGACAAGAGAAGCCAAAAATGATACTGATTGCACCAGACTGGCCACGCCAGCACTGGTACCCAATCCTAAAGAGCTTGTCTCAAGATCCAGAATGGATATTGCCTCTAACTTCTCACTTGCTGACCCAATAAAACAATCGGATCCTGCACAGCCAACTCAGGACCTTTAATCTGGCAGCATGGTGGATAATGTAGCCATTCAGAATGCTTGTCTTTCAAAAGCTGTTATGGATGTTATCTTGGAGGCCAGGAGGCCCAGTACCAGAAAATCTTATGCAGAAAAATGGAAGAGATTCTGTGCTTGGAACCAGGAACAAGGCATTGACACGTATGTACCAAATATTCCTCAGATTTTACAATACCTAACTGAGATGCTGGACAAAGGCCTTTCTTTTTCATCAATTAAGATTCATGTCTCTGCCATTTCAGCACATTACAATACGGAACCTCCTATCTTTTCTCATCCTTTAATAAGGCAGTATCTCAGGGGGTCCAAAAACATCAGGCCTCCAAGGAGAGCACCAATTCTGGCATGGGACCTCAATTATGTCTTGGAAAAACTCACACGGCCTCCTTTTGAGCCAGCCTCAACAGCAGATATAAAATTCTTATCCTGGAAAACAGCTCTGCTCCTAGCAATAACCTCTGCAAGACGAGTCTCGGAGTTGCAAGCACTCATGGCTGTAGAACCTTTTATTTTTCATCCAGACAGGGTTTCTCTGAGAACAAACCCAACATTTATGCCTAAGGTGGCATCCAGTGTGGCCCTCAACCAAACCATTCACTTGCATACCTTTTATCCAATCCCACAGAACAAGGGTGAGAAAATTCTGCATTCTTTGGACATACACAGGCAGCTATGCTTCTACTTGGACAGAACTAAAGCTTTCAGAAAGACTGATCAACTTTTAGTGTCATATGCTGCAGGATCTCAAGGAAAGGCTATCTCAAAACAGACTATTTCTAAATGGATAGGTCATTGCATCCGTTTCTGCTATTCTCAACATGGCAAATCAGTGCCTAAGGGCATTAGACCTCATTCTGCCAGAGCAGCAGGCACTTCAGCAGCCTTCCTCAGAGGAGTACCAACCAAAGACATCTTAGAGACTACAACTTGGAGTTCAGTGTACACTTTTACAAAGCACTACCACTTACCTCTTTACTCTAAATCCAGAGCAGGCTTTGCCACTGCAGCTCTGCAGGGCCTCATAGCCTCTCCTAATCCTATTTAGCCCAGCCACCCATCCTCAGCTTTGGGATTCAACCCAAGACTAATGACTGCAACAGTGAAACACGATGAACATAGTACAGTTGTGTGCCTACCATGAATGTAGATGCTCGAGTGTATTCACTGTTGCAGTCCAGGTTACCCATCCACCTTCCCCCTTTTCTTTGCTGGGGCTTATCTGTACTTCTCTATCCTATACAACCTATGTGGTGTATTTGCTTGTAGATGAAGGAAATGTTTATTTTTGTGCATGCATATTTATTGGCATAATTTTCAGCCTACCAATTTGGGGGCACCTGACATCTGGGGCAAGAAAAACTGAAGAAAATGGTGTTGGCTGCATCTTTTATACCCCTGGCACACTGACATCAGGGAAGAGGCGACAGCAACCGACGCCAGACCTAGACTTTGGAATTCAGGCCGACTGCGGGTAGCCTGCCAGCAGGATAACCCAAGAGTAATGACTGCAACAGTGAATACACTCGAACATCCACATTTATGGTAGGTACACAACTGTACTTTGTGGCTGTTTTATTGCTTAACAACAGGAAAAAAGGTAAGCTCTTAAATTTTGTGCTGGCCCAGGAATTTTTGACAACTTTGTATTTTGTGGGATTTATTTTGTTATAAATATCGGTGGTGTAGTTGTTGAGACGTTGTTGCCTTACAGCAAGAGGTTCTCCCGTTTGATTCTCGGCTGGAGTGCGGGGAGTGCCTTCTGTGTGGAGTCTGCATGTCCTCCACATGGTTGGGTGGGCATTAGAAAGACATGCGTAAATGGGCGTGCCTTCGTTGAAGGTTGAACGTCAAGCAGGCACCTCGGCGTTCGTGAAAATCTACTGCCAATCGTTAGCGAACCGGAGTTCCGCTGTGGCGACCCCTAACCGGGAAAAGCTGAAAGACAATAACAACATTTTGTTATAAATAGCTGAAGAACCCCTTTAGAATTCTCACTAGCTAGCTAATTTCTTCATACTTTTACCCATTTTCTAATTCATCTTATTTGATGAGTGATAGATATTTAGTTGGTGAGATAAAATGTTAACCTTAATTACTTAGAAAGACATTACAAGTGTTTTTGAGGGGGTGACCACTGCCATGTACGTATACAGGATCTATAACAAGTCATTGCACCCTGTACCATCAGTTCTATCAGCACAGAAGAGTGCATGACACTTTTTTTTCTTTTTGCAGCATCAGCAATATCTTACTTACGTAAGTATGCCAAGTCCATGGTCTCAACCGTGGAGGAAGGGCATACACCATGGGAACAAATAAGTGTCCTGTTCCCTACCTGCAGTAGTACAGAGCTGAATACAAAATACATGAAATGAACTTGTGGTCCACAGATTATTTTTTCTCCCTGCTTCATACCCACCTCATATATAAAAGCTCAACCACACAGATCAAAGCACCAGACTAGAGAAAATCATATGTAAAATATCAAAATTTGTTGTAAAGCTGCTTTAGATTTTCTGATGTCTGGTGCTGCAAATTCAATAAAAGATGATAAAAAGAAACATAATGCTCCTTTTATTCAGTCAGGCCACCAAGCTAGGGTCAGTTTGTGTGTGCACAAAAAGACTAACTTGGAAGGAGCTGGCTCTAATATTCAACCCTTGTTTATGACTCTATGTTGCTTTACCATGGCCTCTCCATTAGTTCAAGGCACACAAGGGTAAGAAGGCTACTTCTCATTCTATATCCCAATTATGGGTTTCTACTGTGAAAGTTAAAATATCCTTCCAAACTACTGGTCCTTCTTACCTCCCAGCAAGAGGTGGATTGCTTGTTCAGCTATACTTGCTTTCCTTCTTGAGATTTTACCATCCAGCTTATGTGAACTGCACTTCCCAACCATGTAACAATTTACATGGCTATGTCCTCCAAACCTTTCCTCAGATCAACTGCAAATTAGTCTAGTCCCTCCTCAATCAAATGTACCTCATCCATGCTGTAAGCTTCAGGCTTTTGTTGCTCTTAGTTTTACCACTCTACATTCTGTTACATAACATTTCATTTCACTAAGAAAACCAATTTAGTGATTTATTAACAAGTTAGAAAAGAAAGGTGTGTGTGTGTGTGTGTGTGTGTGTGTGTGTGTGTGTGTGTGTGTGTGTGTGTGTGTGTGTGTGTGTGTGTGCGTGTGTACACATGTGCAGACATGTGCCTATGCTTGTGTCATTGAGCCCCTCTGTGGAATGCTTCCATGCCACATACAGTGCTCTTGAAGGTGAGAGCTCTTCCACAGGTAAGCCTTTCATGTTGAAATTTCTTGATAACGTAAAAAATACATTTTTTGGGGGGGGGGGATTCTGCCCATAATAACCCTTGGGGAGAGGGTTAGCACACTTCTGTGTCCTGCGTGTTGAACTGCCTTGGGGCTAGGGAATGACCTCTATTGATGCTATATTTTGCCTATCATATTTGAAAGTTTCTTGTCAAGGAAAATGCATATGCAGCAAGGTACATGATAAGCACTATGCTGTTTTTACACCAAATGGAGTAATATAGTAATTCAGGCTGAAAATTCACACCTCTTTAAAGGTCTCAATTTAAAACTAACAGTGGCTAAGCATCCTGACCGCTCTCCATTATAATGTTATAATGTTCAGTTTCCCTCCCATTTTTGGGCCCCTCAGCCACAATATTTTTACATTGTTTTTGTCTTAGGCCTGCAGCAGTGGTGGGTTGGGATTGGGAATGGAAAGAGGAGCAGAGCAGCTGGCAGCATCACATAAGCTGGTCCTGCATGCCAGCATATTTTTATTTAATTATGTATGTATGTATTTATTTAATTATTATTTAGGTATATCCTAACTGGGAGGAGCTAGTGATGTTACACACATCACCACACATAATATTAATTAGCTCCAGTACTCCCCTATTTCAAATGCCAACATTAATGGCAATCTGGCTCAAAGGTAGTGAACCATCTCCATTACTCACATCATGTCCTTCTCACAGGCAGAAAACCATAATTACCAGAGTGAGTGAATGAGTTAGAACAGCCACTCCTTCCCACCCCACCTCACCCCTCTGGGCTTCCAGCACCCAAACTTAGGTCAACTGGGTCATAGTCAGGGTTCCATCCATCTATGCTAAGAGAAGCAGGAAGAAAGGTGAATATTGTACTGTTCTAATGTTTGAAATGTCTATAAAAGTTGATATTACAGCTTGTTGGGGGGTTTTTTTGCCTTTTATTTTGTAATATTCGTTACTGCCTATAGTTATGTTTCATACTCTTTCTGTATCATCTTGAGCTAAGTTATTGGCAAATATCTTCTTTCACATGGGTTAACTCGCCTTTGGAACTCTCTACCTTCATCTATCCGTACTACCTCTAACCATTTTATGTTCAAAAAATCTCTTCATTCACATCTACTTTCCCAGTGGGAATGCTCTTGCTCCCACCCTACTTAACTACACTGAATATACCCATTTCCTCTGACTCCTGCTTACACCCTTGATTTCTCTCTCTCATTATCCACAACTCCCACTTCCCTGTTTATTACTACTGATTATGTAAGAATACTCTACACTCTCATATCTTGAACTCTCTTTATGAAAGTTTGTTGTTTGTTTGTTTAATTTAACTGTGGAGGCTGCCCACTAAAGTGTGCTAGCCTGTGTAACTAATTTATCACTGTTCCTGCATTTTCTGTGTGTTTCTACCAAAAAAAAACAAAAAATAATCCTTGTTTTCCCGCCTTCCTCGACTAGTTTAGACCAGTTTACAGGCATTGCTGTATTCTGGGCTGTGGTGTAGTTCCTGTGTTGTCCATTACCTTACTTGGATAGAAGGAAGTTTCTTTGCTCACCAGTGGGAGTGGGGAGCCTTGAGCAGCCTACCTGTCCCTGTAGGAAGTGACCTCAGCACAAGAAGCTGTAGTAATTGGTTGTTTTGGACCATTTCTAGCTCTTTTGTAGTTCACTGTTTAAAATCCGCCTCTGGGCATTTTTTTTCTGGCTATACTACTCAGACAAGCTCCTCGTGGGTCTGCAGAGTGGTCCTAGCAGCAGGGAACTCAGAAAAGTGACCACTTTCTGGATTTAAGTATCTTTGCTTTTTTTTCACTTGAATTAGCTTCTGTAGCTTACCTTGAACTAGCTTGAACTGTTTTTTAACTGTTTGCTGCATTATTTTAAAATCTGCACTTAAAGTTACATTTTAGTTGAATTTGATCGAAAGTTTGTTGTTTGTTTGTTTAATTTAACTGTGGAGGCTGCCCACTAAAGTGTTCTAGCCTGTGTAACTAATTTATCACTGTTCCTGCATTTTCTGTGTGTTTCTACCAAAAAAACAAAAAAAAAATCCTTGTTTTCCCGCCTTCCTCGACTAGTTTAGACCAGTTTACAGGCATTGCTGTATTCTGGGCTGTGGTGTAGTTCCTGTGTTGTCCATTACCTTACTTGGATAGAAGGAAGTTTCTTTGCCCACCAGTGGGAGTGGGGAGCCTTGAGCAGCCTACCTGTCACTGTAGGAAATGACCTCAGCACAAGAAGCTGTAGTAATTGGTTGTTTTGGACCATTTCTAGCTCTTTCGTAGTTCACTGTTTAAAATCCGCCTCTGGGCGTTTTTTTCTGGCTATACTACTCAGACAAGCTCCTCGTGGGTCTGCAGAGTGGTCCTAGCAGCAGGGAACTCAGAAAAGCGACCACTTTCTGGATTTAAGTATCTTTGCTTTTTTTTACTTGAATTAGCTTCTGTAGCTTACCTTGAACTAGCTTGAACTGTTTTTTAACTGTTTGCTGCATTATTTTAAAATCTGCACTTAAAGTTACATTTTAGTCGAATTTGATCGAAAATTTGTTGTTTGTTTGTTTAATTTAACTGTGGAGGCTGCCCACTAAAGTGTGCTAGCCTGTGTAACTAATTTATCACTGTTCCTGCATTTTCTGTGTGTTTCTACCAAAAAAACAAAAAGACAAAAAAATAATCCTTGTTTTCCCGCCTTCCTCGACTAGTTTAGACCAGTTTACAGGCATTGCTGTATTCTGGGCTGTGGTGTAGTTCCTGTGTTGTCCATTACCTTACTTAGATAGAAGGAAGTTTCTTTGCTCACCAGTGGGAGTGGGGAGACTTGAGCAGCCTACCTGTCCCTGTAGGAAGTGACCTCAGCACAGGAAGCTGTAGTAATTGGTTGTTTTGGACCATTTCTAGCTCTTTTGTAGTTCACTGTTTAAAATCCGCGTTTGCACGGCTTTGCGTGGTTGTGCACATAGCGCAGCGCCGGTTAAACTTTTTCTGGCTCCGCTAAGTCTGCTCTTCAAATTTTCCCTTAAGGAAGCTCTACTCTTAGTATAACCAGACTATTTACTATATTATAAGCCTAGCACTTGTTCTCAGTACTTCTCTACTAAGTAAGCACTCTCGTACTAAGTAAAGCACTACATCTGCTTACCACCCCTGTGAATATCCACTTCCCTTAAAGGTACAGCACTCCCTTATACAGTTCTAGCATGTCGAGTGGTAGATTACTGGTGTCGTCTCCAGTTCAGCTGGTTAATCTGGATATCTTGAGACAATGCTACAATTGTCTCATGTACACAGACAACCCTCTCCTCCTCCCAACAAACACAAATACATGTGAGAGATGCAACTATATAGCCAAACTGGAGGCTGAACTCTCTCAACTCAGGGCTGGCATGACCAGACAGGAGAAGATGGCAACCACACACACAACAATCCCAGTCCCACATAGACCTACCACAACTGCAAACCAAACACATAAAAATACAAAGACATACTTGGAGGCTCTAATAAAAAACTTACCAAAACAACAGAGGCTCCCAAAGCAGACACCCAAATATCCACCACCTCAAAACAAAAGCAACACATACTTCAATAAATCAGTGTGTCAACCAATCACAGCCCTTAAGGCCAAACACCTTGCCTGATACACTAGTAATAGGTGACTCTATAGTCAGACACACTGATGTCCCGCTGACCAGGCTGAACACGGAGAAGGTGACTGTGAGCTGTCTATCGGGAGCTAGGATCCGCCACATAACACACGCATTCAAGTCACTCCAAAGCAAGTACAAATATGACTCCATCATTGTCCCTGCTGGTGTGAATGACCTGAGACGTACCTCCCTGGACTACATGAAAAGAGACATAGAGTAGCTCTCCGATTATGTAGCCCAGGCTGGTATAACCCTGACCCTGAGCAGCATCTTGCCCTCACCAAGAATGATACCACAATACAAAGACAAGATGATCAGCTTTAACAATTGGCTCAAGTACTGGTGTCATTCTAAGGGGATCCAATGTCTGTCTGCCTAGGGTGACATGTTGGACAAGCCACGCTGCTTCGCAAGGGATGGCTTACACCTGTCACCTCTGGGCTTCCGGATATTGGCTAAGGCTCTTGCCACCCCCATAGTGCCTTTTTTAGGCAAGGCTCAAAAGACAAACCCACCTCCTTAGAAAACAATAATGGAAAAAAACTAAGGGTAATGCTGCTCAACGCCAGAAGTCTAAATCTCAAGATGCAGGCACTTGATGCACTCCTCAGCATGGAGAACATCGACGTCTGTGCAGTAACTGAAACCTGGTTCAAGGCTCCTGAGAGCACCCCAGCATTACCAGGCTATACCTCATATCATGCTTTTCGGCCCCAAAACCCGGGCCGAACCACAAAGGGAGGGGGAGTGTCCATATTCATCAAGGACACCCACACCTCCAGGCTAGTAGCAACACATGAAGCATCAGAGACCATACAGGTGCAACTAACCATAGGCAAAACTGCTATACAACTGGTAGCATGTTACAGACCACCCTCCCAATCTCAAGAAATCCACTCAGCCTTCCTGAAGACACTGGAGGATATGAATGTATCACAAAATACCATCATACTGGGAGACTTCAACTACCCAAACATAGATTGGGTACATTATTCTAGCCCTAATACCCTAGCCCAAAGGTTCCTGGAATTCATAAATTCAAATGCACTGGAACAATTAGTCACCTCTCCCACTAGGGGAGATAATATACTAGACCTGATCATCACAAACATGGGGACAAAATGCTCCACACCGGAAGTATATCCCTCACTAGTGAGATCTGACCACAAACTAATCACCCTGGATATACATATCCCACCTCCACTCCCAGCACAAAAGACCACAGTGAAAAACTTCTCAAAAGCAGACTTCACTCTTCTTAAGACTGAGATGGTATCCTTTAAGCCCACTGTGCCAGTGGATACCACATCCCACAATGCCAAATCCTTCACAAATGCTTTCTATGGACATCTCCAAGAATGCATGGATCATGCAATCCCAAACAAATCTAAGTCCCTCTCCACCAAAGGTAAGCGTCCTGTCCGGTGGACCTCAGCCATAAACAAATTGTATAACAAAAGAAGGAAGCTACTGCACGTCAGAGCAAAATCCCATGAAGGGAAGACATCTCTAATCAACATTAGCAAAAAACTACGTTCTCTCATAAAAACATCCAAGGCCAACTTTGAGAGAAAAATCGCTAAGGACACTAAAGATAACCACAAAGCCTTCTTCAGCTATGTTAGAAACCTGGGCGGAAATCCTCAGATATGCTCAGAGTTGGTTCACAACAATAAAAAATACACTGAACCCACAGATATTGCCAACATTCTGGCTGACAGGTTCAGTGCAAATTTCTCCCCTCCTTCACCCCCAAAAGAAATACTTATCCCAGCTGAATGTAATCTCCCTGTCATCTCAGATGTCCAAGTGAGAACCGCCCTAAACAAAGCAAAAAACACAGCATCAATAGGACCTGACGGTATCCCGGGTTGCGTGTTACGTGAACTCCAAGAGGAGCTAAACCCACACATAAAAATGCTATTTAACCTTAGCCTTACTTCAGGATATGTACCTGAACACTGGCGTACAGCAACAGTGGTCCCACTCCACAAAGGGGGTGCCTCTACAGACCCTGGAAACTACCACCCCATAAGCTTAACCAGCCTGGTCTGCAAAGCTATGGAAAGAATCATTATGGAACTCATAAACAGAGACATAGGGGACCTACAGACACTTGACCCCACCCAGTTCAGCTTTGTAAAGGGCAGATCCTGCCTTTTAAACCTGGTTGACTTTTTCAAAACAGTCACTAGAGCCATTGACGAGGGCAAAGCAGTCCATACAGCATACCTGGACTTGGCTAAGGCCTTCAACACAATACCCCACTCAGGCATCATAGATAAGCTCAACAGCTTAAATATAAACCCTTATGTCACTAGATGGGTTGCAAACTGGCTAAAGGACAGAACCCATAAAGTTAAAATCGCTGGAGCAATGTCAGACTCAAAGCCAGTCACAAGTGGTGTCCCACAGGGATCTGTCCTGGGATCCCTCTTGTCCGGCATTTATTTCTCAGATGTTAAAGCAAACACGGGAGGGCTGTGGCTGACAAAGTTCGCAGATGACTGCAAACTAGGCGCCATATTCGATACACCAGCAGACACACACATCCTACAAAAAGGCCTCACAGAAACGGACAACTGGTGCCGGAGTCACGGCCTTAAACTAAATGCCAAAAAATGTATAGTCATCCCCTTTGGGAAAAACAAAGTACCCACAAATTATCACATAGACAACAACCCACTGAGTACTGAAAAAGTAATCAGAGACCTAGGGACCCAAGTCGACAGCGACCTCTCATTTGATACCCACATTGCCAAAGTGGTTAGAAAAACATTGTACCTTGCACACCTCATCATGAAGGGATTCACATCCAGATCCAAGGATGTCATTGTACCCCTATATTCCTCCCTCATCAGACCCATGATTGAGTACAATGCCCCATTTGGTATGTACCTCACCCGGCATTTGCAACAGCTGGAGAGACCACAAAAGTACCTCACCAAGAGGATCAAGGGTCTCCAACATATGTCTTATTCTGCCAGACTAAAGAAACTTCAGCTCTATTCAGTATCATACCGCCTGCTCAGAGGTGATCTCTGCCTGACGTACAAGGCCATATCCAATCAGGATCTAATGGACATGCTCAACCTCAAAAAATCCAAGTCCATCAGGACCACGAGAGCTAAAGACTTAAACCTCGGCACAAGTATGAATAGGACATGCTGGAGGGATAGATTCATAACCCAGAGGCTTCCCATGCTTTGGAACAAGATCCCAGTTCGTATTAGGCAGAGCCCCTCACTGACTCTCTTCAAGAGAAATCTTGATGAGTGGATGGGAGATCGTAAGTTTACCCCAGGGGTCACATCTGTGTCACTGCTACACAGGGGCACAGTAAACTAATTCTATTATATAAGGGGGCCTTCATTGTGTCACTACTAGACATAGTATTCTCAATTTATTCTGTACATTTTTGTACCATTTCATGGGGTGGCAAATGCCACATCACTATGGCTAGGCTTACAAATGCCCCAGGGCAGATAGCCTAGTACTATTCTATGAAACTATGAAATAACTTTAGTAGAATTTTGAATTTATGCATAATCCCTTATAAACTGCCATCATTTTTTTAACACTTACATTAATTGTAATTGTTGTGCATTGCATTTGTATTTGCCTACTGTGACTTTAACAATGTTTAAGTATGTCTAATACCTACTGTAATCTATATTGCCTGGAGCTTTTCTCCCCAGGACTCCATTGAAAAAGAGTTCATTTTGGCCCAATGGACTATCCTGGTAAACCAACTGCAAATAAATAAATAAAAAATAAAATATTGCTAGGCCTTATATTTTTATTAGTGGTAATGGATTTAAAGTATGTTCACTGCAAGTAGTAGTATGATATAGCAACTGGACATGCTCAGTGCTTAGAGACACTTCTGAGTATTTTAGAAGCAGTAGGAAATGACAACTGCACCTTGCATTCTTATAGCAGTTAGAAAAGAGTGTTTCTTTGGGTGAAGTCTATACAGTTAGATCAGGGAGGGTTAAAATTTACAGGGACAAAAGACCATTTGTTTATTTATTTATTTTATTTTTTTATTTTAAAATTTGTTAAAAAGGTAAGTGGGTTAGTCCATAGACCCCTTTCAACCATGACCAAGGCTACAAGGCCAGGGGTAAATACAACATATAAATACATGGATAATTTAGTATAGCCAACCAATCAGCATGTTTTAGGAGGTGGGAGGTACCAAAGTTTCCAGAGCAAACCTACACAGACACAGAAACAACATATAAACTCCACTAAGGCAGAGTCCAGAAAAAGAAGTTATGTACCTACCATAACGTTCCATGTTAGTTGTCTTCTTCTCGCCTTCTTTCTTGCTGGTTGGGTTCGGAGCCAATCCTCGGCTCTGACTCGGCCATCTTCAAAAGCTCGAGAGCTGCTTACTGGCTCAAGGCCCCCCTATATCCCATGATGCCTGGTGCTAGATACCCAGATCTCGTTTGGTAAGTCTAACTGCAGACATAATAATAAAGGAATCTTATCCTAGAATGCATAAATCCTACTGGAGAGACTACTAGTCAGAAGGGAATAGCCAGAGAAGACTCAGCCAGCGAAAATTCAAGAAGAACTCTTCAGGGTCCACTAGGATAGGGGGATGGAGGGTGGGACGCAAGAAAGAAGGCGAGAAGAAGACAACTAACATGGAACGTTATGGTAGATACATAACTTCTTTATGTTAAGTTGTCTATCTTGCCTTCATTCTTGCTGGTTGGGACAGCGTCCCTAGCACCTAAAATCCTGGGTGGCTCACCGGAAAAGACTCTTCAGAATAGTGGAACCAAAATCAGCTCTGCTTCTGGAAACCAAATCCAACTTGTAATGCAAAATGAAAGTATGTGGGTTGGCCCATGTAGCCGCAGCACAAATAGATTCCATGGGCAACTTAGCCTGAAAGGCCACCAAAGTAGCTAAAGCTCTGGTGGAGTGACCTTTTGGTTTAACTGGCAATTCTTTATTCCTCAGTTTATATATGAATGTGATGATAGAAGTCAACCACCTGGATAAGGTTACCTTGGAGACCGGAAGACCTTGTTTACCAACTGCATAAGACAGGAAAAGTTGATCTGATTTTCTAATGTCCTTGGTTCTATGTAAATAAAAGCGTAGCTGCCTGTGAACATCTAACTGATGCAACTTATATTCCGCCCTGTTGGAGTGGTTAGGGAAAAACACAGGAAGGTCTATGGACTGATTCAAGTTACTCTCTGAAGAGACCTTAGGAAGGAAGGACGGATTAGTCCTAAGAGCAACCCTGTCGTTGTGGAACACGAGGTATGGGGGACGGCTAAAAAGAGCCTGTAGTTCCGAAACTCTTCTGGCTGAAGTAATAGCTACCAGAAAAAGGGTTTTCCAAGATAAGAACTTCAATGAACAAGAAGCTGCAGGTTCGAAAGGGGGCAAAATTAGAGAAGCTAAAATCAAATTTAGATCCCACAGTGGTGGAGGATCTCTCACTGGGGGCCTGAGCAGAGTGGTTCCTTTGAGAAAAGCTTTACACAGCTTATGAGACATGATATTGTTTTCCGACAGGCCAATGTGAAAATTTGAAATTGTAGCTAACTGAATTCTAATTGTAGTGGAAGCGGACCCAGCATGGAAGAGTTCCACGAGAAATTCCAAAATGTAGTGTACAGGGGCTGAAAAGGGGTCTATACTTTTAGTCTCTGCCCAGGAAGAAAAACGTTTCCACTTACTAGCATAAGTTTTTCTAGTCATAGACTTGTGTGATGACAAAATGATTTTGCACACAGAGGGGGAGATATCTGGAAGCCTGGCTAAAGTTGGAAGTGGAGCAACCAAGCCGTGAGCTGGAGAGAGCGTAGGGATTGGTGCAGCCCACCTGATTGATGAATCAGGAGGTCTGGAACTAGGTTCAGAGTCCAAGACTGCTGGAGAAGATAGCAATGCAGGAACGGGAACCATATTTGTCGAGGCCAGTAAGGAGCAATGGGGATCATTTTGCAACCCAATACGGTAGCGTTCTGAATTAGCTTCGGGATTAGGGGAAAAGGAGGGAATGCATAAAGAAGTCCCTGAGGCCATTCGTGGACTACAGCAACTCTGGGGGAATGTCTGGGAAGTGGAAGGAGAGAGAAGAAATTGCTGTACTTGCTGTTGAAGGGAGTTGCAAAAAGGTCGCAGCAAGGTTGGCCCCATTTGCGGAAGATTTGGTCCGCAACTACCTGGTTCAGAGACCACTCATGAGGCATGTGAATTGCTCTGCTCAGTCTGTCTGCTATGACGTTGGACCTCCCAGGGATGTGCGTTGCAATCAGAAACCGTTGGGAAGAGATCGCAACACTGCCAGAGTCTGAGTGCTCCTTGACATAGGGGGTAGGACCTGGTTCCGCCCTGCTTGTTGATGTACCACACTACAGACATATTGTCCGTTTGAATTGCAATGGTCCTGGCAGGAAGAGAGTCCTGAAGAGCCTGCAATGCTAAGAGCACGGCCCTCATCTCCAAGACATTTATGTGCAGATGGTACTCGTGAGGTTGCCAGGTGCCTTGGACTGTTCTGCTCTGATAATGCCCCCCCACCCGATCAGGGAGGTGTCCGTGGTCACCGTAGCAACTGGAGGGGGGAGAACAAATGGTCTGCCGTGGAGCACTGATGTGGAGATTATCCACCATGCAAGGTGCTTCTTGCATGCTTATGTGATCATAATCATGTAAGACATGGGAAGCTGCTGGACGGACCATTGAATGAAAAGAAGCCACTGGAGAATCCTCATGTGAAAGCAAGCTAGAGGGATAAATATGATCGCTGCTGCCATGAGACCCAGAGTTTGACAAACCTGGCTTGAATTCTTTTGCATGCTAATAAAACCTTCAGATGCTGACAAATCACTAACACCCTGTCTGGTGGGAGGCTCGCTAACATGTCTTTGGTATTTAAATTTGCGCCTATAAAGGTGATAGACTGACAGGGCGACAATGCAGACTTTTTGAAATTTATTGTGATACCTAGCCTGGAGCAAGTATCGATAGTGCAGTTTCTGGCTCGCAGAAGGTGATGTCTGGTGGTAGCCGTGAGGAGCCAGTCGTCGAGATATGACAACACCTGGAATCCTTGCTGTCTCAGGTGAGCGGTAACTACTGCCATACATTTGGTAAACACCCTGGGGGCTGTGGTGAGACCAAAGGGCAGAGCTCTAAACTGATAATGGCTGGCTCCCAGCCAGAAGCGAAGGAATCTTCTGGAGCGTCTGTCCATTTTGATGTGGTAGTACGCATCTTGAAGATCTATAGAGCACATCCAATTGTCCTGACCCAGGAAGGGCAAAATGGACTGTAGCGTGACCATCCAGAACTTCGTTCTTTGTACAGACCTGTTCAGTCTGCTGAGGTCCAGAATGGGTCTCCAGTCCCCTGTCTTTTTTGGTACCAAAAAGAACCTTGAGTAAATTCCGGATCATTGTTGGTCTGCTGGGACTTGCTGGATGGCCCTTTTTCTTAGCAGTTTTGACACTTCTTGCACTGCTTGGTCCCTTAGATTGGGTGGAACGTCTGGAAGGGACTTGTTTGACCTTAAGGGGTTGTGAAGGAAGGGAATTCTGTAGCCTCCGGATATGACGGAATGTACCCATGTGTCTTGTGTTATGTTTTGCCAGGCTCTTGGGTACAGCAATAATCTTCCCCCGACTGCCTCCAGAGGTGGGCAGCCGGGCAACCCTTCGGGGATGCTGGAAGGGCTTCTCAGAAAAAGATTCCCTGCTGCCCTGATTTTGTGGACCCCCTCTGCCCTGAGGGCGGCGTCTGTTATTGTTCCCTCCTCTGCCCCTGGATGGGAACTCACCACATGTGTCAGGCAAGGCTCCTTGGGATTTCCGGAACCACATCTTTCCACTCTTCTGACCCTTAGGATATGGTCTGGAAGGAGTGGAAAAACAGACTCCTATGGCAGAGAGAGTCTTGCCTTCCTGCTCACACCTGGTAAGGGTATCTTTCACCTGTGATCCAAAGAGAGAGGAACTATCAAAAGGGGTGTTGGTGAAAGATGCTCTGAAAGGTTCCGCAAAGTTACATAGCCACATCCAAGCGTGCCTCCTTAGGGCCATGCCTGTGCCTGTGACTCTACTCGCACCATCGGCTGCATATGAAATGAGCCTCATGGAGGAGTTTACCAATGAATTAAGAGTCGCCAGCTGGGAGGCTGCCTTAGCCTGGGCCCCCTCAGCTGATGGATCTTGGAGGTATCTCCAAGCTCTTTCAGGAGATCCCTCTGAAGATGGGTAAAGTGGCACAGGTAATTCAGGGACCGCATGGAAAAGGTCGCTGAAGAGAACATCCGCTTCCCATATCTGTCCGTTGTCCTGGACTCCTTGTTGGGGGGGTGGACAGATGAAGTTTCAGCCAACTCCTTCTTTGTGGCCGCCACTACCACCATGGCATCAACGGGGACGCCTATGGTCAAGAACTGTTTGTCCTGTGGTGCAGTAATGAATTTGGCAGGTCTTCTAGGGGTCGGTTCCACTGTGTCTAGATCCATCCACACCTTCCGAGCCACCACAGACATCAGTGGGTCGAAAGGCGGAGACACCCAGGAGGTGGAAGGTCGGGATCCAAACACGTCCAGGAATACCAACTCATCCTTGGAAGGGCTTAGGGCAGTCCAGTTCCCCTTCTGCCTAAGCATCTCAAGGATGTCTGAAAAGGAGACATCTTTAGAGGGGGATCTTGGTAACCCTTCTGACTCCTCTAAGTTGGTATCCGATGTGACAGACTCAGGGGAGTTAACATGCTTCCTCTTGCATTTCCTCTTGTGAGGTGGCTCCTCTGAATGATCAGGGGAGGCCTCGGAAGAGGAGGATACACCCAATGGGGTGTCCTGGAGCACTGGATCCCCACGCTTGGGGTCTGGAAGAGGGGCAGAGGCTGACGCAGGCACCCTAGGGGGAGGAGCCGATGGAGTCGATCGTGGGACTGACTCAGGAGCCAGTACACTCCTCATCACCTCGAAGGCGTCCCTGCCCAGACGCAGAGAGGGCTCCAGTTCCGAAGAAACCAGAAACCCTCCCCGCACCGAGGGGGATGGCTCCAAGGCAGATGTGGGAGCCGAGCTCACCTGAGCCGAAGCCCCGATTGAAGAGCGGGGTTGGACAAGAGTCCGATGCCACTCGCCCCCTCAGAGCCGACGAGGGAGTCTTGGCTCCCAGATCCCTCCATGGAAGGTACCATGGAAGGGATCAGAGCCGACGACAAAACCGAAGGAGTGGGTATCAGAGCCGATGGTTCCACGACTCGAACCCCAACGAACTCTGGCTCCGAGCTCATAGGATGAGTCAGAAGAGGAATATCTACAGCTGTGGACAGAGCCAACACCTGATGAGGAGGGCTAGACAACATTTTGGCTAGGGCCTGTGATTTTAACAGCCTACTGACCACTCTTTCCAAGTCATGGTCCGAACGTGTAGAGGACTGAGAAGAGTGGGATGAGCGATGACTATGCTCCAATTGGAGCCTAAAACTAGCAGTTTTAACAAGAAAAATACAATAATAATAAAGTTTTGTACGACCTGAGCCAGTAGAACAACCTCGCAGCAGAAGCAGCAAATGAGATCTGGGTATCTAGCGCCAGGCATCATGGGATATAGGGGGGCCTCAATCCAGTAAGCCGCTCTCGAGCTTTTGAAGATGGCCGAGTTAGAGCCGAGGATCGGCCCCGAACCCAACCAGCAAGAATGAAGGCAAGATAGACAACTTAACATCTAATGATTTAAGCCCCAGACTGTGGAGATGTAAAGCAGAAATATTTCAACTAAATCACTGTGCTGTCCAAATTATTTGATATCACTATTTATAAAGGAGAAATTATGCTTCTATAACTTTTCTTACCACAACAAATTCTTGTTGTGAATTTACACAATAAGCTCATTTCATTATTTTGTAACGCAATAGTTTAAGGCATGGTAGTTATCCTTAATCTGAGGCATTTATACATCACTATAAAAGGACAAATAATATAGTCTTGTCCATCTAGGATTTTTCCAGTCAGTATATTGCTGTATTAAAGGTAGAATAGCATCAAATACTGTGGCATTTCCCATCAGAATGTACTACACCTGGCAGTTTATCAAATGTGACATAGTTAATTTTACAAATTAGAAACTATAATAAAAAAATGTGCAAAGGCATTAAGCTTGTTACTGTAAGCAGCCTTAACAGTGTAGTAAAATTTTCAGCATTATGAATAACGATGAGTTCTCAAGTGATACTCTGTATAATGATACCGGACACTTAAGCTTTTACAGTTTAATTTTCATGCAATGAGCTATTATACTGAGGCAGAAAAGAATTCTGAAACATTCCACAAGAGAAAGTTTTAATATCTTCTGCAATGCAAACATGTATTAGACAAGGCAAAATTTTGCAATCTGCTTATACTCGGATGTGGATCTTGGCCTAAGCAATGTTTTTTAATAATGTATATATGTATAGCAATCTGATGTTTAAATTAATTAAATGTGATACACTCATGAGTACCATCTTGTTAATAAGGGACTACAACCTTACAGTCAGTGTGATATAATTAAAAGAGCCACAATCATAGGAAATATATTTCTTTTAAACTGGGAAACTGAAAACAAAGGCCAAGGTAAACTATCTAAGAAAGACTGTATTTGTGGAAGATAGAGGGCCCTAAGAAGTCAATGACAGAGGTACGCCATACCACATAATCCCCAGCTGCAACTGTAGATCAGTTGCCCTGAGTAAGGAATGTGTACAAGAATAACTGGTCTTATAACATATTACACCATGTAAGAGGATGTGCCTGAAGAACAGTTAAGGAAAGGAAAGATTGAGGTTGATGGACTGGATGTTAGCACTTAAAATTCAAATCTTAAGAAAGAGGGTAGAAAAGGTAAGCAATGGAAGACCACAATAAAACAATGTTAATATTATTTAGAATAACAACAGAATTAAGATAGATTACAAAAATGACACGCACACTGTGCAGTGAAAATACAACCTAGGCAAGTGTCAAATGGCAGTAAGGAACAAGAAATACAGTGGTGATGAGGCTGAAGGGTAAACTATGATGATTACAAGGGAAATGTAGCCATTCTGTAAATAGATCCCAGCTTCAAGTATATATGTTAAACTGTCATTTTTGTATTAATAAGTGAGAATCAGAAATACTGAAGATAGGGAAGGAAGTTTATAACGCAAGTTCACCTTTATCAAAGCACTTCAAAACTAATCACTATATATTTTGTTGTTGTTGTTGTTGTCGTTCGGCTTTTCCCAGTTAGGGGTCGCCACAGTGGACCTCCAGTCCGCTAATGATTGGAAGTAAATTTTCATGAACGCCGAGGTGCCAGCTCGACGTTCAACCTTCAACGAAGGCAATCACTATATATTTTATAGGTGAGTAATAAATCATGCAAGAAGCACTCAGGATGATAAAAGGTAAAACATAACAAATAATAAATAAGGGTAGGAATAATTAAAAAAAGTATTATAACAGTGAGATCATTATGAGACAAAATCACTTTGAATCACATATTGCACAGACATAAATATAAGAATAATGACTTGGTGAAACATGAAGTAACCAGCCTATCTAGGATAAATTAAATGGCTAAATCTCATAAAAGAAATTATGAAGAAATCATTCTGTTCCATGAGATTCCATAATAAGAATTGTAGACAGATACCTAGGGTCAAAAAAAAAAAAAAAAAAAACAGCAGGCCACTTGTCCACAAGGGCAAATATAATATGCATAAAATCTTACACTGGATAATGGCAACAGATAATTTGAGAGAGAAATGCACCTATACAAGCAAGCACATACAATTTCAGGAAGAAAAAAAAATATATATATATATATCTGGAATTACATGAGTGAAACTAAGAATGAACTAACAATACATAAAATCATAATAATTATTCAGTCTTAATGGCATTACAATGATTTAGATTATAAAACACAAAGAATAAATACACGTTCAGAAATGAGAACTAAATTAACTAGTCTTGAATATACGGAAAATGGAACTATTTAAACAAACATGAATGTGTTATTTCAGAGAACTGCAATATACCTGACCAAAGCCAGAAAAGCTTCTTGCATATAATATAGATAAAAATTGATAATACCAGGCCAATGTGTTTAGAAATGGTCTGATCACAAAAGAGCAAATATCTGTAATTTGAAAGCTCAACTATCACTAAAAAGCATTTTTGCTAGTGGCTTCTACTCCCCTTAACTCCTGATGTGGGGGATGCACTCCCACGTCCCTGCTACTATGAAAGCATAATTTCTCCTCAATACCCTAAATATCAATCAACAAATAATCAAAAACAAATGGCCAATCCACAAAGGATCAAAAAAACATTAAAAACAGATTTATTTTGTTCTGTAGCAAACTCCACTGCACCTCATACGCCACCTGCTAATGTTTATACACACACACACACACATATGTGTGTACGTATATATATATATATATATATATATATATATATATATATATATATATATATATACCAAGTCTAGTGTCACTAGCTCAATCTACCTAATACAGAGAGAACAATTGTGAAGGGCAAGCCACTTAGGTCCTTAATTTTGAATTATCTTCTGTTTTTCCTTTCTCCCTTTCCACTTTCTAAAAAAAAAACATTTTTAAGCTTGTTTCCTGCCTTTCCTGTAACTAGTCTAGTCCAGATACAGATTTGCTTTATCCAGGACTGTTTGTAAGCTTCTGAGCCCCCCAAGCCTTTCTTTGTTGGAGGGAAGCCTTCTAGCTTATCAGTGGGAGTGGTAAGCACTAAGTAGCCTATCTACCACAAGAGTGGTTTCTGGCCCAGAAACTGTAGTTTATTCGCAGTTTTTCCATCTCTTTCAACTTACTGGTTTAAATGCCGGCGTTTGTGCTTGTTTCCCATCTTTCCAGTAACTAGTCTAGTCCAGATACAGATTTGCTGTATCCTGGACTGTTTGTAAGCTTCTGAGCCCCCCAAGCCTTTCTGCGTTGGAGGGAAGCCTTCTAGCTTAACAGTGGGAGTTGTAAGCACTAGGTAGCCTATCTACCACAAGAGTGGTTTCTGGCCCAGAAATTGTAGTTTATTCGCCGTTTGGGTAGTTTTTCCATCTCTTTCAACTTTCTGGTTTAAAAGCCCACGTTTGAGCTTGTTTCCCACCTTTCCTGTAATTAGTCTAGTCCAGATACAGATTGCTGTATCCAGGACTGTTTGTAAGTTTCTGAGCCCCCCAAGCCTTTCTGTGTTTTAGGGAAGCATTCTAGCTTATCAGTGGGAGTGGTAAGCACTAGGTAACCTATCTACCACAAGATCCAGGTACACATTCTTAGTTTTAGCACAATTTGCTTATGTGTACTCAGAACTTGTTCAGAACTTGTTGTTAGCACTAAATAAGCTACAAATTACTACAGCACTCAACCTTCCTCTTTACCTAGAGGAAAACAGTTTTTGTACTTACTTTCCTCACTTGCTTAGAGACAAACAGCTCTTATGCTCACTTTCCTCACTTGTCTAGAGGAATGTAGTTTTTTATTCAGGCATGTCCAAGGGTCAGCTCCTAGTGTTCTCTCCGGTCTATCGGATGAATCTGGGCATCTTGGGGCAATGTAGCAATTGCCTCATGTACACAGATAACCCTCTCCTCCTACCACCCAACACCACAACCTGTGAGAGATGCACTTATCTAGCCAAACTGGATGTAAAGCTCTCTCAACCAAGACTGAACTTGACAGTCAAGAGGAGAAGGTAAACACTTGCACCACACCACACTCATCACATAGTCCCACTAAACCTACACCACCAAAATCCACACATAGAAACACAAAAACATTCACAGAGGCTCTCAATAATAACCTGCTCAAGCAACAGAGACCTCCAAAGCAGAAACGCAAGCAACCCCCACCCCCAACACAACCCAAATGACACACAGCCCACAGACTCAGTGTGCCAATAAACCACAGCCCATAAGGCAAAACAACGTACCCAACACACTAGTCATAGGTGACTCTAGACTCAGGCACAATGATGTCCCACTTACCAGGCTAAACAAGGAGAAGGTTACTGTCAGCTGCCTGTCGGGTGCCATGATCTGCCACATAACCCACGCACTCAGGTCACTCCACAACAAGTACAAATATGACTCTGTCATTGTCCATGTTGGTGTGAACGACCTGAGACGCACCTCCCTGGACTACATGAAAAGAGACATGGAAGAGCTCTCTGATCTTGTAGCCCAGGCAGGTATGACCCTAGCCCTGAGTAGCATCCTGCCATCGCCCAGAATGATACCGCAGTACAGGGACAAAATGATTGACTTCAGCAATTGGCTAAGCTTCTTGTGTCATTCAAAGGGGATCCATTATCTGTCTGCCTGGGACGACATGGTTGATAGACCACGATGCTTTGCCAGAGATGGCCTGCACCATTCACTCCTGGGATTCCAGATACTGGCTAAGGGTCTTGCCACCCCTATAGTGCCTTTTTTAAGCAAGGTTCAAATGACAAATTCACCACCGTAACAGGAACAGACAAGCAAAAACTGATGGTAATGCTACTCAATACTAGAAGTCTAAATCTCAAAATGCACTCACTCGAGGCACTCCTTAAAATGGAGAACACTGATATCTGTGCAGTGACTGAGACCTGGTTCAAGGCTCTAGAGAGCACCCCTGCATTACCAGGCTATAACTCATACCACACTTTTTGGCCATCTAACCTGAACCAGAACACCAAAGGTGGGGGGGTGTCCATATTCATTAAGGATATCCACACCTCCAGGTTGGTTGCACAGCATAATGCATCAGAGGTTATCCAAGTACAACTAACTCTGGGCAAAACTGCAATCCAAATTGTAGCTTGTTATAGATCCCCCACCATGCCCCAGGATTCCCACTCCTCTTTTCTTGATATACTGGATAATATTAGGATTTAACCAAACACCCAAATAATGGGTGATTTCAACTACCCCACCATTAACTGGGAAAACTGCTTGTGTACCAACTACCTTTGCTCAACGCTTTCTGGAATTCATAAATTCCAATGCCCTGGATCAACTTATCCACACCCCCACCAGGGGCAACAATATCCTAGACCTAGTCAATACCAACATGAGTGACCGGTGTTCCACACCTGAAGTCAACTCCTCGTTGGTCAGATCCAACCATAAGCTAATCACCCTAGATATCTGCATCCCACCCCCACCCACCATTAAGGAAACCATGGTAAAAAATTTCTCCAAAGCCAACTTCATGCTTCTTAAGGTAGAAGTGGTGAACTTCATGACACCCATTCAAATGGACAATACAGTTACGACTGCTGAATTCTACACAAATGCACTCTATAAGCACTTACACACGTGCATGGATCGTACTATCCCAAACAGAACCAAGATGCTATCCTCCAACAAAAGGAAGCCAATCTGGTGGTCCCCTGCCATAAACAAACTCTACAACAGAAGGAAGAAACTGTTGCAAAAGAGGGTGAAATCTCATGAGTGGAGGAGCTCCCTGGTCAGTCTCAGTAAGATGCTAAGATCCCTTATAAGATCTTCCAAAGCTAGCTACAAAAACAAAATTGCCACTGATTCTAAGGGCAACCACAAAGCATTCTATAGCTATGTCAGAAATCTCAATGGCAACACCCAGATCTGCTTTGAGTTACAGCACAACAGCATGAAAATTACAGAACCAACTGATATTGCTAACATCCTGGCAGATAGGTTCAGTAATAACTGGGTAAGGTGGTTCACACAGTCTATACTGACTTCGCCAAGGCTTTCAACACCATCCCCCATTCTGGAATTATAGCTAAACTCACTAAACTAGGTATAAATCCCTACATCACAAGATGGGTTACCAACTGGCTCATGGACAGAACCTGCACTGTAAAAGTTGCACACTCCAAACCTGACCTCAAACCAGTGACAAGTGGAGTACCACAGGGTTCAGTCCTGGGACCTCTCCCGTTTGGTATCTATTTCTCTGAAGTACAGGCTAACACAGAAGGCCTCTGGCTAATGAAGTTTGCAGATGACTGCAAACTAGGGACCATAGTCGAGTCCCCAAATGATGTAGAAATCCTACAGAAGAGCCTCGCTGAGACAGAGGCCTGGTGTCAGAGCTATGGCCTCAAGCTCAATGCCAAAAAGTGCACTGTCATCCCCTTTGGTAAAAACTCTGTACCCATGAACTACTACATAGACAGCAGTCTACTTAACACCAAATGTGTGATAAGAGACCTTGGGACCCAGGTGGACAATAGTCTGTCCTTTGATAGTCACATCGCCACAGTAGTCAGGAAGTCCTTCTACGTGGCACACCTCATAAAAGGGTTCTCATCCAGGAAAAAAGAGGTCATTGTTCCCCTCTACTCGACACTCATTAGACCCATTATAGAGTACAACTCCCCTTTTGGAATGTACCTCACAAGACATCTGCAGCAGCTCGAAAGGCCACAAAAGTACCTCACAAAGAGGATTACTGGTCTCAAACAGATGCCCTACACTGACCATCTCAAAAAACTCCATCTTTACTCCGTAGCATATCGCCTACTCTGAGGTGATCTCTGCTTAACATATAAAGCTATGTCAAACCCAAAGCTGTTGGACATGCTACACCTAAAGAAATCACAATCCCTCTGAGCTACATGGTCTAGAGATCTAAACCTTGTCACCACAATAAACAGGACATGCTGGAGGGATAGATTCCTGTCCCAGAGACTTCCCATACTCTGGAACAGGCTACCCATCTATGTCAAACAAAGTTCTTCATTAGCACTCTTCAAGAAAAATCTTGATGAGTGGATGGGAAACAGGAAATACACCCCGGGGATCACTTCTGTGTCTCTGCTCGACAGTGGCTCAGGAAAATAAGTTTCTTGGGTGGTATAAGCCAGGGAACCTTGTTGGCTAGGCTTATGTAGGCCCTCGGGCCAATAGCCTAGTACCTACCTATGAACCTATGAACCTCACCCCCTAAAGGGCCCATATCTATACAGGAAGAATGCAGAGTCCCTGTAATCACATCTATGCAGGTAAAAGCTGCACTCTCTAAAACCAAAAATACAGCATCCATGGGACCAGACAACATCCCAGGCTGCGTTTTACACGAACTTCAGAATGAACTGGCTCCCCACCTAAGCACCATGTTCAATCATAGTCTCACGTCAGGCTTTGTGCCCACTGAATGGTGCACAGCAACAGTTATCCCACTCCACAAAGGGGGAGCCACCACTGATCCTGAGAACTATCGCCCTATTAGCCTGAAGAGCCTGGTCTGCAAGGCCATGGAATGTATCATCATGGAACACATAAACAAAGACATTGGCAACCTCCAAACTCTGGACCCCACCCATTTCGGGTTTGTGAAGGACAGATCATGCCTTCTGAACCTGATAGACTTCTTTGGAGCAGTCACCAAAGCCATAGACAAGGGTAAGGTGGTTCACATAGCCTATCTTGACCTCACAAAGGCTTTCAACACCATCCTACATTCTGGAATTATAGCTAAACTCACTAAACTAGGTATAAATCCCTACATCACAAGATGGGTTGCCAACTGGCTCACTGAAAGAACCCGCAGTGTAAAAGTTGCAGACTCCAAATCTGACTTCAAACCAGTGACAAGTGGAGTACCACAAGGTTCTGTCCTGGGACCTCTCCTGTTTGGTATCTACTTCTCTGAAGTACAGGCTAACACAAAAGGCCTCTGGCTAACAGAGTTTGCAGATGATTGCAAACTAGGAGCCATAGTCGAGTCCCCAAATGATGTGAACATCCTACTGAAGGGCCTCACTGAGACAGATGCCTGGTGTCAGAGGCATGGCCTCAAGCTCTATGCCAAAAAGTACATTGTTATCCCCTTTGGTAAAAACTTTGTACCCATGAACTACCACATAAACGACAGTCTACTTAACGCTAAATGTGTGACAAGAGACCTTGGGGCCCAGGTGGATAGTAGTCTCTCCTTTGATAATCACATCGCCACATTAGTCAGGAAATCCTTCTATGTGGCACACCTCATCACAAAAGGGTTCTCATCCAGTAAAAAAGAGGTCATTGTTCCCCTCTACTTGGCACTCATTAGACCTGTTATAGAGTACAATGCCCCTTTTGGAATGTACCTCACAAGACATTTGCAGCAGCTGGAAAGGCCACAGAAGTGCCTCACAAAGAGGATTACTGGCCTCAAACAGATGCCCTACACTGACATTTCCTACACTGACCATCTCAAAAAAACTCCAGCTTTACTCTGTAGCATATCTCCTACTCCAAGGAGATCTCTGCCTAACATATAAAGCTATGTTAAACCCAGAGCTATTGGACATGCTACACCTAAAGAAATCCCAGTCCCTCCGAGCTACATGCTCTAGGGACCTAAACCTTGTCATCAAGGACATGCTGGAGGGATAGATTCTTGTCCCAGAGACTTCCTATACTCTGGAACAAGCTACCCATCTATGTCAAGCAAAGTTCCTCATTAGCACTCTTCAAGAAAAATCTTAATGAGTAGATGGGAAATAGGAAATACACCCCAGGGATCACTTCTGTGGCTCTGTTCAACAGGGGCACAGGAAATTATCTTTCTTGGGTGGCATAAGCCAAGGAACCTTGTTGGCTAGGCTTACTTAGGCCCTGGGGCCGATAGCCTAGTACCTACCTATGAACCTATGAAGAACAAGATTGCACTACAATGGGGGAAGGATATATTCCCCAGTCCCCACCATACCGCAATCTCATAATAGAAAAGCTGCTAATCTTCAATCAGCTGTACCGGATAGCTACAAGGCATATATTGGTTCTATGATGGAGCCATGTTTTTTCTAAAAATGAGTGGGATTACAAAAATAATCTGATACAGGGTAATTCTAACTAGCATGTGGGTATGTTTGAATATATTA